>NC_044063.1:1973612-2096510 GCF_902167405.1 Gadus morhua
CGCAAAAAAGTTTATCCACTCGCTAGAGGTGGTTTTTGAGAAATGCGAAACAGAGTAAATTCGCAAAATGGGAGACGGAAACACATTTTGCGAATCAGCTGTGACGTAGCGAACTTTGAACACACAGGACTGACAGTCTTTCCGATTTCCGCATAACGACCGGCCATAGCAACCCTGCTGACATCAACGTGTAACGTCATCACCCTAATTCAAATTACTTTTTTGCGAACTTTCTAAAGATTCGCATCACCTTTTAGATGGAAACGCAGATACTCAGTCCTTCGAGTTGCAGAGTTCGCTCGTGCTAGGCTAACGCACGGCAACGGGCAATACTAGCCTGCTGATAAAACAGTCTTACCCAATCCACAGTACACCCGAGGCAAATCATCATAACGCAAGACTGTAGATGTAAATGTCTGTGTTGATAGAATAATGTTAGAAAAAAGACTAACCTCGCATCGCATGAATCATCGCATTTTGAGGGACTACTTTCTCAGCAGCAGCGGAATTTAACCTAGGTATCAGTCCGCCGCTGCCGTAGCCTACTACCAGGAGTATAACACTGCTGCTGAGACACAGCAAGTCCCTCAAAATGCAACGCAAGGTTGGTTTTATTTCTAACATTATTCTATCAACACAACACAGACATTTAGATCGACCGTTATAGTTGGCTCTATAGTTGATTTGCCTCGGGTGTACTGTGGAGTGGGTAAGACTGTTTTATTAGCAGGCTAGTATTGCCCGTTGCCGTGCGCTAGCCTAGCACGAGCGAACTCTGCAACTAGAAGGACTGAATGACATGTGTTGAACTTGGCAATCAGGCCCTATGTCCACAATTCAGAACTACCCCTTTAAATAAAACCAAAAGGGGATTGACCTAATGTCATTAGTGGGGGATTAGGCCTCTGGATGGAGGAGGCTACAGGACATGGGGTTTGAACTCAGAGCCCTCCAGCCTACAGGTAGGGCAGGGACATAGGGGTTTGAACCCAGAGCCCTCCAGCCAACAGGTAGGGCAGGGACATGGGGGTTTGAACCCAGAGCCCTCCAGCCTACAGGTAGGGCAGGGATATGGGGGTTTGAACCCAGGACATCTGGGCTGGGGGTCACCCCCCTCACCACGACTAGGGATGTTCCGATACCATTTTTTCCTTCCCGATACCGATTCCTGAACTAGATCGTTTATATCTATAATCTATGATTGATAAGAATATATTTGTATTCTTGTAGTAAAGCGTGAGCATCCGGAATCAGGATGTTCCGGAATCGGAACAGCTCTAACCACAACTAGGCTACTGCGATTAATCAAATTTTGATCGCATTGATATTAGCGTCAAACGATCACAAAACTAATACAATCGAATTTAGATTATTATTATATATATTTTTTTTTTCATTGAATGTTTTATAGAAAGTGCAGACAAGCTGGATACATATCTGTACATTATTTTAGATTTGAACATTTTCTTTTTGACCATCTTTTGTATTCTTCAAGGCGTTCTCAGTTACTACGCGTTGTTTTTGGGAGAGCTTGACCCAAACAATCGTGATGGTGACGTTTCCCATAATCGGCCCGCCCTACTGCGCGCGGGCCCCCGGGGGCCGTACCTGGATGGCGGGCTGGACCTTGGTGGTCCCGGTGCTGGAGGCCCCCAGGATGCTGCCGGCCGACCGGCCCTCGCACTCGTAGCGGAACCTCATGCCCCTCTCTTTGGGCTGCTCCGAGACGGCGAGGCGCGGCGCCTCCAGCAGAGACTCCAGCTGCTCCGTCCCGCTGCAGGGCCGCGCGGCCGGCGGGGGGCCCGCGGGGGTCCGGGGCCCGCCGGGGGAGGGCCCGCAGGCGCGGCGCGACGGGCCCGACGGAGACGCCCCTCTGCAGGGGGGGGCAGACGCCATCTCCCCGGGGCGGGACGCTGGAGGGAAGGGGTGGGCGAAGGAGCAGGAGGTCTGGGGGGGGGGAGAGGAGGAGGAGCAGGTCAGGGGCAGGTTCAATCTGCGGAGCTGGGGAGACCCCCAGGGACCCCCGGACGGGCGTCCGTCTGGACCCCTATCACTGGGTCACGGGGCCCTTACTGGCCCGGAGCTCCGCTGGCGTCGGACGTTAGAGCTGAACCACACAGCGCAGAGTACCTGCTGCAGGAGGACGCAAACACACACTCCCCCCCCCCCCCCTAACGCACATCACAACCACAAACACACTCTCCCGTCCTCCCACACGCACATAGCAAACACAAACACACACTCTCCTCCTCAACGCACACACACATCACAACCACACTCTCCCCTCCTCCCTCCCATCACAAACACAAACACACACTCCTTCTCCCACACACACACACATAGTAACCACAAACAGCCCTGCCAAAGAGACAGACCCTGAGAGAGCCGGAGCCGTGAAAGGCCAGAGCTCCACAGGCAGCGGCAGTGAGGCTACGAGCAGCAGGGTCTGGCCCTGAGCAGAGCTGGGGTTCTGGACGTTCTCGCGAAGCTCGCAGTCGCTGGACACCAGCTCAGATTACACACCGACCGAGAGGGTGTGGGACTGTGCCGTGGTGTGTGTTCTGCCGTCTTTTGCTTGTGTGTGTGTTTGTGTGTGTGTGTGAGTGTGTGTCTCTGGCATACCTGATATGACGAGGAACCGCTAAACAAAAGCTTGCGGAATTGAGTCAAAGAGAAGCAAACAGGAAGTGAACTCAACGTAATGTCAAATCAGCCAATCGGAAGAGCCCTGTATGCTAAGAATGTGACCCTTCACCCTGATGGGAGGGTTTGGAGGCAGAGAGGGGCAGGCAAACCGAAAGTAGGGATCATATTACGGTCTCTCCCAGCGAGAGGAGCTGCCATGTCTTCCTGTTACTACACAACACGCAACCTGGATATCTAAGTTGTGTTGATAGTTTTGACAATAAACCAAATACTGAAGAGCACATCTTACTAATATTTAATCACTATTAGTCATTAGTTAATGGTTAATAACGTTTCAGGACTTTGGACTTTCTTCTGCTTTAGATGAGAACCCTTCTGTTTTCTGTAAACCACGTGGTTTACAGTAAGAGCCGTAACAACACTGACAGTCCCGTTTCTCTGCCCCTAGATGGGGCTGCCAAGGCTGCCGCAACGGCGAGAAATGACGGCCTAAAAAGTATAAATCATAATCTGTCACGATAAGTACATGATTTAAATCCTCTATTGAATAGTAATAACAACAGCACGAATGACAGCAAGCACCAACCGTTCTGTGAGCTGCTTACCCGTGGCGCCGTGCCTCTTGCCACCAACACTGGCTCGGAGGAGAAAGAGTCCAGGCCGAGCCTCGGGGGGCCACCACAGCGCAGCTCAGCCGGGGGTGGAGGAGGGCCGGGCAGCCGGGAGCCGGAGCCGGGGTCGGGCAGCCGGGAGCCGGGGCCGGCCAGGTGTGAGCCAGGGCCGGGGAGTTTGGAGCCGGGGCCGGCCAGCCGGGAGCCGGGGCCGGGGAGGTGGGACCTGGGTCTACCCTCCTGCCCCGAGTCTTTATTCTCAGTGATAAATTCATCGATGATATCTGGGAAAAGAGCAAAACATATCGGATTAATCCTGGTAGATTGTGTTGTATTAGGAAGCAGAAGATAGATGTTGTCGCTCCGTGTGACCTGAGGCTGAGGGATGGTAACTCACCCAGTTCTGCGAGGTTCTCTGGAGCGGAGAGATAAAGTCACCGTTATTGAAAATCATAGACGACTCGGGTTAAGTTTAAAGATTCATGAAGGAGCGGATACCGAGAAAGTAAACAACTATGAAGTGTTGGATGTAGTTACTACATCCAACACTTCATAGTTGTTTACATTCTCGTTACTAACTTATAGTAACATGTTAGTCCGTCTGAACCTACCGTCCATCCTGCTGAAGACCTCCAGACCTCCCGTGTGGAACAAAACGTCGGGCGACAGAGACATCGCTGTAGTGCGGGTCTAGGAGGGACTGTGCTGGGTACGGTGAGCCGTCATCTACACTAGTGCGCAGTGACGAGCTCTGAAGTGAAACCACGTCGTCCCTGCCTCACTGCTAGTGGCCAGCTGGTCTCTCCCGCTTACTGGAAAGTGGAAGTCCCCTGACGTCACACACGGGAAACCCCGTGGGGCAACGGATCACGCGCGGAATACCACATAGAGGAGACCCGCCTTCAGGTGATGTTAACCCAGTACCGGTGAGGACAAACACACGACGGCTTCACGTGAACTTTTTTCTAGAAGACTCGAGGCGGCTTGGCTTCGGGAGGCCCCACGCGTCTCAAAGAGGAACGACCAATAAGAGAGTACGTGAGAAGCCATTTTTTATGCGGTCATGTGTTCTGTGAAATACCGCCCTCTAGTGGCGGAGAGAAGAAAACATGAAACAGCAGTCTCATGAATCTGTCTGTAAACCATGTATACACACCGTGTAGTGTGTGTGTGTATATATATATATATATATATATATATATATATATATATATATATATATATATATATATATATAGTATACCCTGTATGCACACCGTTTAAACCCTGTGTATACCCAGTTTATGTCTATATTTCATTAAACTAAGAAAAACAAACGTGAGCTCTACACATGTATATTATTTATGTATATTAATAAAAAGCTGCTTAGTCATTTTAAATTACACTTAAGTTTTACTATAAACATGTTTGAAATGTAATATGTACCAACATGAAACCATCTTAGCATAGAATTTACAGCACTCCATAAAAGCGAGACTGTCTTTCAAAACACACTTGGCGGTCAGAATCGGCTGCTCCAGATGCGTGTGGATTGGAAATGGATCTCCAAAAAAATACAAATCAAGAAAAAAAAATAACCGCGGAATTAGCTATCGCTAAACAATTTCACATCAGTAAAAACATGACAAGCTGACTCTGTACAGTTTCAGGACGTAAAAAATAAGTCTGACTGAAAATCAAGTACAGTTTCAGGAACATAGAAAATAAATCAATGACTGAAAAAAAATGTTCTCATTGACAATATTAATATATTTATATTAATACCAACAAGGCTATTTACTTTTATTAGTTTTTTTAACGTTCAAGTTTGGAACAACAACCATTAATTTAAAATGGAGGGTAGCATTCAGGTGGAGTGTTAGACAGGTCCCCCTCTGTCCGTCGGCCCCTCCCAGCCCTCCTGGCTCCGCCCCTGTGCTCTGCCCGACCACCAGGGGGCAGCGCCGTGGAACTGTGACGCTCATGGAATGAAAGGAAGAAGAACTGGGGGAATCAACAGGTCAAAATGAAACGCTACGGCGGGCAACTGAAGAGCGATACGTGGCGGGACCGACTCACACCACACGGCCGTTACCCTCGCAAAATCATACAGAATACGGGACATCACGTTGTTTACTTCACTGTAAGAAGGAGAGCGGGGGGGGGGGGGGTTGGTCGGGGGGGGGCACCAGCGCTGATCCACCACACGGGTCAGGTGGTGTTAAAATAATGACTTATGTTGTTGTTGTTGTTGTTGAAGCGACGTCCATGACAGATAAACAACAGCTCCCTTCCCAGGCTTGAACAAGTCCTCTTTGTACTGAGGGGGTGGGAGGAGGAGGGGGGGGCGGTTTGTTGGTTAGTCGTTCTTCTTCTCCTCGTCTGCTTTGTCTGTGATGGCGGCGGCGGGGGCGGCGGCGATGGCGGGGGGCTCCCCGTCGACGGCGGCGGTGATGGCGGGGGGCACGCCGTCGACGGGGGCGTCCCCGTCGACGGGCTTCTCAGCCCCGCTGGTGCCGAACTCGTTCATCCGGTTGGGGTCGACCCGGTAGATCCAGCGCTGGTAGAGGTAGATGAAGAACACCACGTCTGGGGGGGGGGGGTCAGAGGTCAGCATGATGCAACGCAAGGTCATCGTGTACCGACGCAAGGTTGGCAACATCGTTTTTTTTTGTAATAAGAAACAAATTCAGTAAAAATGAATAGTATAATTATATTTAAGAAAATTAAAAAGTGTAGCATAGGCCACAGTTCTGCTCTGTGCAGGAGAATTGGCGCGCCGAAAATTGACGCGCTTCCTTACAAGACCGGTAACCATAGTAACGCCGGTAAACAAACCCCGCGAAGCCCAATCCCTACTCAGCTCCCGCGCTACGGCCATCCGGAGGCGCACAGAGCTTTTGGCCGTATAATTATTATACCATTATATATAGAACGTTATAAGACGCCGAGAATTGGCCGCTGCCAGCCGCTGTCACCGAGTGTGAGAGGAGAGTTGACGGAGAAGATGGCGGTTGACCTATAGTTTCAAAGTTAATACCGTTTATACCGGTAATACCGGTGTTGACACGAGCGTATTACTTGGTGTAAAAATGTCCACACCGCGGCAACCCGTCACAATGTACCGACGCAAGGTCCCAAGGTCATATTGTACCGACGCAAGGTCATGTCATCTCATAATTTACTATACTGTGGTTTGATCCATTGATGGCAGTAATGTTAACACACAAAGGCATACCCAAGACCAAAACCTGTTATAATACATCCATTTTCACTAGTTGTGACCGATTCAGATCCATAGACGATAAAAAAGATACAATTCTCACATGTATGGATTTTTCTTCTTAAACCCGTACAAGTAAGCATTTAAAAACCCTTTAAAGCCCGGAGAGAAGACACTGCACATCTGTCATTAAAGATAAACCTGTCATGTTTTACTGCACGCTCCCTGACAGGTGAACAGGCAGCACTGCTGGGATGAGGCCGAGTGGACAGAGACCACATGACAGTGAGATGAGACCTCAGCGAGGTGAGACCTCAGCGAGGTGAGACCACAAGACAGTGAGACGAGACCTCAGCGAGATGAGACCTCAGCGAGGCGAGACCACATGACAGCGAGGTGAGACCTCAGCGAGGTGAGACCTCAGCGAGGTGAGACCTCAGTGAGATGAGGACTTAGGCCCCGTTCACACGAAGCCGATTTCATGGCGAAACCGCAAAGGTCTTGTACGGTTCGGCCTCCCGTACACACGAAGCCGGCGAATCCGCTGACCGAAACCGCAAACTTCTGAAACCACCCTCGGAGGTGGTTTCAAATCTACCCGGTTTCGTTTTGGATTCGTGTGTACGCCTGAAACCGACTGAAACCGCAAACCATGACGTCATCGCCTCACCCCTCGACCTCCTAGCCAATGGCTCTTAAGCCCGCGGAGTCTCAGAAATCACACATAAGGGCAGCCTTTATGCGCATGCTCGCCTCTTGTGTACTACAGCGTTTCTACAGATCTACCCGGTTTCGCTTGGCTTCGTCTTTACGGAGATACTTCGAAACCGGATAGATCGAAACCGTAACGGTTTCGCCCGTTTCGGCTTCGTGTGAACAGGGCCTGAGAAGAGACCTTATGACAGTGAGATGAGGACTGAGAGGGCAGAAACCTCAGGACGAAGAGGTCTGAGAGAGAGGAACCTACCGTCCCGAAGACACCCTATTCTGTACATCATGGGCATCTTGATGACGAAGGCGAAGAGGTCATCGATGAAGGTGTTGAGCGCCTTGTAGGTGAGCATCCTCCACGGGAGGTGGGCTACCGACTTCATCTTGTAGTTGATGAAGAGCTGCGGCGTCATGGTGATGAAGCCTGGGGGGACGACGACGACGTTAAGAGGGCAACCACGTCACAACCACAGGGACCGTCAGGAACTACGAACGCACTGATTGTATGTTGCACGTCCTGCCACTTTGAAATAGTACTTAGCGTTGTGTAGCTGTCTTATCCTAGCCGTCTTGTTAGAGCTTGGTACTATGAACATCCCTAATATAGATTGTTAATGTTTCTCTTTCTTCTCACAAATGTACTAAAGGAACTTTGTCAGAAGATTAATTAACAGTAAGTCGCTTTGGATGAAAAAGTCGATACCCTTAATGTCATACGAACCATACAATCCCTCATTCCCCTTCCCTACGTGTATGAAGCCACGCAGTCCCTAAGCACCACCAGACGACCTTAGTGGTAAGAACAACAGCTTGTTCCTCAGACCCATTGAGACAATATGCAGCCTTGAGGACCAGAGACAATAGCTGAGGAAGCGAGCGCCGGATCCACTCACCGAAGGTTAACAAGAAGCCGTAGAGCATGCTGAGAACCCAGGAGTACCAGCCCTTGTGCTCCACGTACAGCAGGCTGTAGATGGCGTAGCAGCCGAACAGAGGGTACAGCAGCCAGGAGAGATACTTGAAGGCCATCTGGACGGGGGCGGGCAAACAGAGGAGCTACGTTACCACGGCTGAATGATAATGGGCGGCTGGATTGATTATGGAACATTTTGTGTCCTTCAAATAAAACAAAAAAATTATTATTTGAGTATTTCAGCTCAGTATCACAGGCTTAGGCTGTTTCCAGTACGTTTGTGATTCACAGCTTTTCCAGAAAGAAGGAAAATAAAACAAACTTAAGGAGCTTTTCTCTCTGTTCGCTGATGGCGGCGCTGGCGGGACTTACGTCGTCGTAGACTTTGGTGGAGGACTTGACGTACGTGGACTTGTCGTTAAACACCAGTCTGGGGATCAGACCGGCTATTTTATTCTCTCGGTCCAACTGAAGGAAGGCGGGAACAGAACAACAGCGTCACATGAACGCAGCGGTGAAAACATGAATCGGAACCGACGGTAAAAAAGACCAAGGAATGTTCCAGAGAGAGGATCCGTTCCGTTCTCCTCGAGCAGGGCTCACCTTGACGTCCATGACCTTGGTGATCTTCCAGAAGTCGATGAGCAGGCCGATGAACACGCTGACCTGCACCACGAAGTTGGTCTCGTTGTCCAGGATGTAGAGCAGCACCACCCCTGACTGGAACACCCCGAAGATGATGGAGCGCACCGAGAGCCCCTCCAGGGACTGGCGGCTGTTCCAGAACTGGATGTCTGGGGAGAGGAGGAGAGAGCCACGCGTTAGAGAGGAGAGAGGAGAGAGCCACGCGTTAGAGAGGAGAGGAGGAGAGAGCCACGCGTTAGAGAGGAGAGGAGGAGAGAGGAGAGGAGGAGAGGGGAGAGGAGGAGAGAGGAGAGGAGGAGAGTAGGAGAGAGCCACGCGTTAGAGAGGAGAGGAGGAGAGAGGAGAGGAGGAGAGGGGAGAGGAGGAGAGGAGGAGAGAGCCGGGCGTTAGAGAGGAGAGGAGGAGAGAGCCGGGCGTTAGAGAGGAGAGGAGGAGAGAGAGAGGAGGAGAGGAGGAGAGAGCCGGGCGTTAGAGAGGAGAGGAGGAGAGGGGAGAGGAGGAGAGGAGGAGAGAGGAGAGGAGGAGAGGGGAGAGGAGGAGAGAGCCACGCGTTAGAGAGGGGAGGAGGAGAGAGCCACGCGTTAGAGAGGAGAGGAGGAGAGGGGAGAGGAGGAGAGGGGAGAGGAGGAGAGAGCCACGCGTTAGAGAGGAGAGGAGGAGAGAGCCGGGCGATAGAGAGGAGAGGAGGAGGAGACACTCATATGGTCGAGACTCAGAGTCCGACCTTACCGTTCTTGAAGGCCAGGAACTCGAAGATGCTGTGGACGATCGACACCACGATGGTCACTCCCAGAAGGTAGGGGTTGGTTTCCAGAAGGGCAACCTGCAGAAGAAGAGTTCCACATTCCAAACCGGTCATGTACGGTCACGGTATGCATTGTTACTCTGCTACCTGCCAGTGTAACTAGTAACATGGTTCTGGTGCTAGTCACTCAGAGTTAAAAAGGACATCACCGTCTCGACCCGAGTTCCTTGTTACTAACGTAAGTTATCCTTAGATTATATAACATAATAAAACCGTTTTTAAAATGACTTCCGGAGCGCGTTGGGTTTCGTGCCGCGCTCACCTTGACCGAGTCCTGGTCCTCGTCCGACTGCTCGTAGGTGTCGTCGGGCAGGAAGTTCCAGGGCGAGCGTGCGTTCTGCGCGGCGTACAGCTGCCAGCGCCACAGCGACAGCTGACAGAAGCTCAGCCGCAGAGGCAGGTGGGGCAGCGTGTCGTTGATGGGGTAGTAGTCCTTCTGCAGGTTCCAGTAGTCGTTGAAGTACACGATGGGGTAGTAGTCGCCGCTGACCGCGTCAAACTTAACATCTAGGAGTAGAACACAGAGGAGAACGGTCACCCTAACATCTAGGAGTAGAACAGAGAGGAGAACGGTCAACCCTAACATCTAGGAGTAGAACAGAGAGGAGAACGGTCACCCTAACATCTAGGAGTAGAACAGAGAGGAGAACGGTCAACCCTAACATCTAGGAGTAGAACAGAGAGGAGAACGGTCAACCCTAACATCTAGTAGGAGAACAGAGAGGAGAACGGTCAACCCTAACATCTAGGAGTAGAACAGAGAGGAGAACGGTCAACCCTAACATCTAGGAGTAGAACAGAGAGGAGAACGGTCACCCTAACATCTAGGAGTAGAACACAGAGGAGAACGGTCACCCTAACATCTAGGAGTAGAACAGAGAGGAGAACACAGTCATACATTCAACTAGGAGCGATGGAAGGGGAACAGAGGACAGTGAAACTTAACCTCGAGGAGGGGAACAGAGAGGGGAACAGAGAGTGAAACTGGGACGCATTGAAACGGTCACGTCTCTTGTTAATAAGTCCACAAATCAGACCAAAGATTAATGTCTAATGGCCGACGAGCTCACGAAGGGGGGCCAGTTATTATTTTTGCCCATTGATGGGCATTCAAGGGGGGGGTGGATCTTCAAGCAGGTAATGGGAGAATACAAACTCGGCCATAACGTGTCAACTGAATCAAAGTGATGGTACGGTATCCAAATAAACAGTGTATAGAATGTCCGCTACACCTATGGAACGTAGTTTCGCCACTTCTGCAGTTTCAGTCGACTGTAGTTTCCCCCCCGCGTGCAAATTAGTTTCTCCTCAGTAGAAGATCTCCGTAGTGAAACGGCGTGACCCCGCCCCCCCGGGCTTCTGGTTCGCTCCCCCCAGAGGTTCTGCTCTACCCCAGTATGACCCCTGGAGGGGGGGCTCCTCATGAGTCTAGGGGCCCGTCCACACGGAGCCGATTCTTTGGTGGAACCGCATCGGTCTTGTGCGTTTGGGCCGACTGTCCAGACGGATCCGACGGCTCCGGTGCCAGGGAACGCACTTTTCTGAAACCAGGTCCCAGGATGGATTCAAATAAAAACTGACCTTTTTGGTTTCGTGTGGGGATTCGTGTGGACGCCTAAAACGCAAACGAGGACGTCATCGCTCACCCCCGCACCAGCTGGGCGACGTTAGAGTTGCTTTGAATATTTTATTTGTATCGTTTTTGTAGCGTACAGCCCCTTGGTAAATTTAATTACTAACATTCAAAAGTATTTCTGCTCAATTTAAAAAGGTTTCATCTCCTCCCCGACTGAATGTTTGTCCACAGCGTGCAGGCTGGCTGCCTCGCAGCCCTGATGTGCTCCCCTTCGTTCGGTGGAGAACCAGCGCCTTCAATATGTTCTACAGCGTTTCTACAGCTCGATGCGTCTCCGCAATGAGTCCGTCTTTACGGAGATCTTCCTGAAACGCATCAAAGGAAAACAGAGAGGAAGAGATGGTTTTGGCCCTTGTGTCCAGGGCCTAGCGGCGGGGGGGACCTACGCTGGTCCAGAGGGGGCGGCACCGAGCCCTTGACCCAGGCCGTGTGGTCGTCCACGATGTTGATGGTGAGGTTCGGGTGCCAGTGGGAGATGACCTCCACGGGGCCGTGGCTCTCTGCCCGCTGCAGGGAGGAGGAGAGAGGAGGGGAGGAGAGGAGAGAGGAGAGGAGGAGAGGAGAGGAGGAGGAGAGGAGGAGGAGAAGAGGAGAGGAGGAGAGAGGATGGGAGGAGAGAGGAGGTGAGGAGAGGAGTCAGTGAAGGTGACGTCAGAAGAACAAGGAGCCGTTGGATCGTTGTCTCCTACGTCCCACCCTCTCAGGGGTGATTAGACATTACAGACATTTCCAAACAGTCTACGGCAGATGTCTCAAACTTGCGTCCCGGGGGCCAATTTAGGCCCGCGTGATGATACGAGTTTGAGACCTCTACAGTCTACAGTGTTTAAGACCCTTTTCCTTCAGTGAGATCTAAACAATGCACATTAACGACATCAGATTTGTGATTGTTTTGAGTTTTGTGGTCGTTCAGTTTAGTGCCAACTAATAATATTAGTAATCAATCCAAAGAGCCGACAGGGTTCTTGTGGTTTCGGAGGACTCACCTTGATGACCTCGGGGTCTGCCTCCGTCTCGCCCGTCAGCAGATTCTTAGTCTTCATAAACTTTCTTCGTTTGAACTTATTCAGCACTGAGAAGAGAAGAGAAAGGATTAGAATGGTCCATGTAACCAGGACGCTGGCTGGATCCACCCGTTGGTGTGTCCGTGTAAGGATGTGTGTGTGTGTGTGTGTAAGGGATTGTGCGTACGTGTAAGGGTGTACGTGCATGCGTGTTAGAGCCTGTGTGTAAGGGTATGTGTGTGTTTAAGGATGCGTGAGTGTGTGCGCATGTAAGAGTGTGTGTGCGTTAGGGGTGGGAAAAATAATCGATTCTACGATGCATCACGATTCTCGCTAGAACGATTCTGTCTCGGTGCAGATAAATTAATAATCAGATTATCATTATTTTTTTACCTGCTGCAACATTCTGTTCGCCAGAGAGGGATAATTTTTGGAATTTTAAAATAATTGAATTTATCTTCAGTGTGTATTGGCCAATCTGATTTGCCTTGACACGATTGCGATTCAGCCTACGCATAGCATGCGCGCAAACTCACAGCCAGACACAAGAACTACTTCTAATTCAAGAGCAGCTTTTTCTTTAATGACAGAAAAGAAAGATTAGAAAGAAAATAAAACTGAAACCTATTTTTTGCATGCTTCCATATTGTGTTATAATGCAAGCTGCATTGATTATTGCATTGTTCATAGAAAGTCATATTTGTGACAAAAGCTTTCTCTCTTATAAAATATAAGATAAGTTCAATCATCTGTTGAAGTCTTTAATGATCATCACAAAAGTAGGAAGTGATTAGCAAACTCTGAGTAGCAAACCCAGATGTATATAGATATTTTTGAAAATCACGCATGGAAATGTACATAAAAAAAATTGTTGCATCGAGATGCATCGATAATCGCTTCAGAATCGAATCGCTGACCTCATAATCGGAATCGAATCGTGAGGTGCCAAGAGATACCCACCCCTAGTGTGCGTGCGTGTAAGGGCGTACATGCGTGAGTGTAAGAGCGTGTGTGTAAGGGTATGTGTGTGTTTAAGGATGCGTGTGTGTGCATGTAAGGGAGTTTGTCTGCGTGTGCGTGCGTGCGTTCCTTGCTGGGCGTTGACTCACTGCGCGTGGAGTGCACCGTGGCCAGTCTGCGGTACTGCCCCTTCCGTTTGGGGTCGGGGTGGAAGCCGCTCTTGGTGAAGTACACGTGCATGTACATGGAGCCGTTCTGCAGCAGCGTCTGCAAGCCACACCACCAGGAATGAGATAACACACACATTAACCACTCTGTGGTCCAGTCCCGTAATGGGCTCCGACCCCAGGGGACCGTTCATCACCCGCCGGCTCTTAATCGCCCCTAAACGAGTGCCCACCTCGGGGATGTCCATCTCCCGGTAGTGCTCATAGCAGCCGTCGCCGTTCTCGCCCGTGGACCAGTCCCCGTAGACCAGGTCCTGGTGGAACCAGAACAGCGCCTCCGTGTTGTTGAAGTCCACGAACACCTCGTCCGGGGAGATGTACACGTAGAAGTCCTGAGCACACGGAGGGAGAGAGAGGACGAGGGATGAGGAGGGAGAGAGAGGACGAGGGACGAGGAGGGAGAGAGAGGACGAGGGATGAGGAGGGAGAGAGAGGACGAGGGACGAGGAGGGAGAGAGAGGACGAGGGACGAGGAGGGAGAGAGAGGACGAGGGACGAGGAGGGAGAGAGAGGACGAGGGTGAGGAGGGAGAGAGAGGACGAGGGACGAGGAGGGAGAGAGAGGACGAGGGACGAGGAGGGAGAGAGAGGACGAGGGACGAGGAGGGAGAGAGAGGACGAGGGACGAGGAGGGAGAGAGAGGACGAGGGACGAGGAGGGAGAGAGAGGACGAGGGACGAGGAGGGAGAGAGAGGACGAGGGTGAGGAGGGAGAGAGAGGACGAGGAGGGAGAGAGAGGACGAGGGACGAGGAGGGAGAGAGAGGACGAGGGATGAGGAGGGAGAGAGAGGACGAGGAGGGAGAGAGAGGACGAGGGATGAGGAGGGAGAGAGAGGACGAGGAGGGAGAGAGAGGACGAGGGTGAGGAGGGAGAGAGAGGACGAGGGTGAGGAGGGAGAGAGAGGACGAGGGATGAGGAGGGAGAGAGAGGACGAGGGATGAGGAGGGAGAGAGAGGACGAGGGACGAGGAGGGAGAGAGAGGACGAGGGTGAGGAGGGAGAGAGAGGACGAGGGTGAGGAGGGAGAGAGAGGACGAGGGATGAGGAGGGAGAGAGAGGACGAGGGTGAGGAGGGAGAGAGAGGACGAGGGACGAGGAGGGAGAGAGAGGACGAGGGATGAGGAGGGAGAGAGGGGACGAGGGACGAGGAGGGAGAGAGAGGACGAGGGACGAGGAGGGAGAGGGCGCAGCGACCAGAGAGGAGGCGGTGGTGCACCCCTCAGCCTGGCGGTGTGTGAGGTCAGGGGCCTCTCTCACCATCAGGGTGTCTTTGGGGAAGAGGTTGCGGCTGGGGAGCCGGGGGGCCCCTGCCGGGGTGCTGGGGTCGGGCGTGGCCGGGCCCCGACGGAACCAGCTGCTGATGGCCCAGATTATGAATATCCTGGAGAAGGAGCCCCAAGGTTAGGATTAGATTAGACACAGTAACACGCTTAATCTCTACACCTTGTTGTTCTTCGGTCGAGGCCACAGAGTAGGCGATGCTGAGTTAGAGTACAGCTTGTTTAGACGAGGGAGACATTCACAGGCCGCGGTTGGAACCGATGTGTAGTGGCTCGTAAGTTACTCATGGTGTGGAGTCGGATTAGTAAATCAACCGTGATGGGGGGGCTCTGATGGGCGGACCTTTTCTATGGCCTCGCTTGGGATTCAGAAATGAAGGCCATTGTTCTATTCCAGCCCTCAGGTGATAAGTGCGGTAAAATCTCATTTTGTTGCTGCCAACCCAACAATGGACGCATGTTTTAATGTTGACCTTGTTGTAATGAAACGGAAGAGTCTGGCTGCTCGCGGGAACAGATAAACATCACGACATTATTGGTTTTGTAGACCTGCTACAAGGACACTCAATATGAAGCCTGTGATGTGGTCAACGCTGTGGTCACAGTGGTCAACGCTGGAACACACACACACACACACACACACACACACACACACACACACACACACACACACACACACACACACACACACACACACACACACACACACACACACACACACACACACACACACACACACACACGAGTGCTACAGGAGTGACCGCCTCATCAGATAAACACCTCGTTGAACTGCATTCTATAGATCACGGGACGGTGGCGTCACACAGTAATGACTTCTGTGCTCGTGTGATGCATGATAATAAATGGGAAGCTTCTATCAGCGTATGACACAGTGCACACAGCTGCCTGCTGTTCTGGTCCCATTGGTTTCTGACATATTTGTTTATTTAAGGTGTATGCAAAGCTCTTTGAAACATGAAATAACAACTGCTGCAAAAATATTGGACAACAGTCAGAAGTACAATCTGATTGATGGTATTCCTTACGAAATATCACTATCAAAAAGGTATGTTCAATCCAAGCTAATCGTAGATCATATTAGACATCCATTTACTTTAATGGTTTGAAACCAGCAACAGCACCCATGAGGTGATCGGGTCAATGGTTTGTTGTCTGTTCATCAATCCCTACATGCAATACATTAAGGCCCATCTTTAGTCTGTGTTGCAACATTGACTCTTAATTTAAGACTCGTCTCCACGCCAACTAGCAACTCTCTCTCCTGGCACCAATTAATGAGCCCTCAAGTCGCATTAGCCGACCCGTGGTACAGAGGAGGATCTGTACACCACACCACTCCCCAGAGCC
Source organism: Gadus morhua (assembly GCF_902167405.1). Taxonomy (NCBI): domain Eukaryota; kingdom Metazoa; phylum Chordata; class Actinopteri; order Gadiformes; family Gadidae; genus Gadus; species Gadus morhua. The sequence continues at coordinate 1,989,620 of NC_044063.1, forward strand.
GCCTCCAGGCAGAGCCAGAGGGGCGGTGAGGGGGAGTACCCTTAGAGGGGTCAGGAGGACGACCCTTAGAGAGGTCAGGGGGACGACCCTTGGAGAGGTCAGGGGAACGACCCTTAGAGAGGTCAGGGGGACGACCCTTGGAGAGGTTAAGGGCACGACCCTTAGAGAGGTCAGGGGGACAACCCTTAGAGAGGTCAGGGGGACAACCCTTAGAGAGGTCAGGGGGACAACCCTTAGAGAGGTCAGGGGGACAACCCTTAGAGAGGTCAGGGGGACAACCCTTGGAGAGGTTAAGGGCACGACCCTTAAGAGAGGTCAGGGGGACGACCCTTAAGAGAGGTCAGGGGGGACGACCCTTAGAGAGGTCAGGGGGACGACCCTTAGAGAGGTCAGGGGGACGACCCTTGGAGAGGTCAGGGGGACAACCCTTGGAGAGGTCAGGGGGACAACCCTTGGAGAGGTCAGGGGGACAACCCTTAGAGAGGTCAGGGGGACAACCCTTAGAGAGGTCAGGGGGACAACCCTTAGAGAGGTCAGGGGGACAACCCTTGGAGAGGTTAAGGGCACGACCCTTAGAGAGGTCAGGAGGATGACCCTTAGAGAGGTCAGGGGGACGATCCTTAGAGGGGTCAGGAGGACGACCCTTAGAGAGGTCAGGGGGACGATCCTAAGAGAGGTCAGGGGGAGGACCCATAGAGGGGTCAGGAGGACGACCCTTAGAGAGGTCAGGGGGACGACCCTTGGAGAGGTTAAGGGCACGACCCTTAGAGAGGTCAGGGGGACGACCCTTCGAGAGGTCAGGGGGACAACCCTTGGAGAGGTTAAGGGCACGACCCTTAAGAGAGGTCAGGGGGACGACCCTTAGAGAGGTCAGGGGGACGACCCTTAGAGAGGTCAAGGGGGACGACCCTTAAGGGGTCAGGAGGACGACCCTTAGAGGGGTCAGGGGGACGACCCTTAGAGGGGTCAGGGGGACGACCCTTAGAGGGGTCAGGGGGACGACCCTTAGAGAGGTTAAGGGCACGACCCTTAGAGAGGTCAAGGGGGACGACCCTTAGAGAGGTTAAGGGCACGACCCTTAGAGAGGTCAAGGGGGACGACCCTCAGAGAGGTCAAGGGGGACGACCCTTAGAGAGGTCAGGGGGACGACCCTTAGAGAGGTTAAGGGCACAACCTTTGGAGGGGTTAAGGGCACGACCCTAAGAAGGGTTCTAGAACGCACTCCCTTTAGCAAGGTTAAGGGCACGACCCTTAGAGAGGTTAAGGGGCATTAACCTTAGTGGGGTTCTAGAATGCACTCTCCTTAGAGAGGTTAAGTGGACGACCCTTAGAGGGGTTCTGGAACGAACTGCCCTTAGAGAGGTTAAGGGGATTACCCTTTCTGGACCGAGGTTCTAGACCGAGTGTACGGACCAAAACGGTCGCTGAGTTTAATATTCCCGAGTGGCTTACAAATAGATTTTGCAAACAAAGATTTCAAAACAAATGATCTAAATTATAAAAAACACAAATGACTTTTGCCGCTTTTATCAACTCTGAGTTGAAGTTTTCTCCACTCTAGGCGTTCAGGGTATAGAGGCGCATAGAGCTGTACAACGAGAAGCTCCACTCTCACTAAAGACGGCCCAGCTGCTAGTCAGAAATCACAGCCAGATAAGGAGTAAGACACCAGTACCGGGCAGACCAGTCTGACGGGGGTAATGAGATGGCTGCCCTCTCTGTGACCTGCATTGAAGCTGTAGGCTTCAGCATCCGTCAACCTCCAGACTTAAGACTTATCGGAAGAACTTCCTGCAGGATTGTTCCTTTCAATGTGGAGGCAGGAGTTCAAAGCCACATTCATAATGGGAAAAACCCGTTGAATTAAACCTTAAACAAACAGGGTCAACCCGTACCCTCTGCTCCTCAAACTGGTTCCAAAATGAGTGCAAACAAGCTCAGTTTTGAAAAAGAATCATGTCTGAACGATGGGTTCACTGCCTCAAGCAGGAACGCGAATGCCTCCAATACTGGGTTAACAGGGTTGGTGTTGATGGGTTTGATTTTCCAGCGTTCTTAATCATGTTTCGTTACCGGGGGGGGGCATTGGTAGAGAAGGACAAAGACGTGGCCGTCCTGAAGATATGTGCGTGGGAGCACGTACCTGAAGAGGACTCCTTTGATGACCTGCCAGGCGTTGGGCGGGGGCGCTGCCGCCGGGGCGTCTCCGGCGGTGTCGGCGGTCTGGACGGCCTGGTCTCCGTCCGCCACGGCGGCGACCGTCCCGTTGCTGCCCACCTGGAGAGAGACAAGGGGGAGAGGGTCCGGTGAGGGAGAAAAGGGGGGCGGGGGGTGAGGACAGGGCGGGGGAGAGGGTCAGGCCACCGACTTGATGACTGTGGCTGACTGAATGCTGATTAAATATTAATTAGCATTCATGACTGAATGCTAATCAAAACAAACAATCAGGTGTGTGCCATCTGGGGGTGGCCAAGCCCATGTCAGAGGAGGAATGGCAGGCCGGGACCCCGCTGACCCCCACCCACTGGATGGGTCAATGAGTTTTGTTGTGGAGGACTCATGAGGGAAATACTCATCACACCCCAAATCATTCAACTCAAGGAGTTAATTTCCATATCTTAAAGAATCGGCGAAACAGTGAGTCATTCGCAATTTCTAAGCCCACTGTTGACCCCATCCATGGTGGCTGTCGTTAACCCAATCAGCTTTGTGACAAAGCCCCCCTCCCCCGCGAGACCACATTCTAGTGAGACAACAGACAGCCACACGGCAGATCATGAGACCACGCTGTCTACTCATCCTCTGCCCATCCAGAGCCCGGACCTGGGATGTCTCCGGTTATTAAAAGGACTGATGGGAACAGACATGTGCCCCAACGCCAGCTCTGAAGGAACCAGTAGCTAAACGTTATGGTTTGAGAAATGATATGTTGGAAAAATGTAATCTCCCCCATCTTGACACGAGGGCCTGCCATGAAAAGTCATGGATCATCTTTTTAAATAGTTTTCACCTGAAGTTCCAAAGCTATTACACGTTGCAATTTCGACAGTACAGCTGATCTGAAGAGAATAGTGCCGTCACACTTGAATAGAGCATTTGGTCGATGTTAACAAGGTAGAGAACACTGTTAAAGTTTACCTCCACAGCCTGTTTTGGAGATGAATGAGAACCAGGAGCAAACATGGAAAGGTGACACAAAAAAAACAACGGTGTCATTAGACAGGTTTTGGTAGTAAAATTAGATAAGGCTGACTGCCAATTCCTCTTGGAACCATTGTCACATAGGACGTTAATGGTTGATGCCTTGGTGTCGAACCCATGGCCACCAGAAAGCAATCATTGACACGGTTCATATTCATTCAGCCAGGATTAACAATTAACCACCATGCCGACTGAATTAGCCCAGATAGCTGCATCCTTCGAAGAGGAGCCTGCTCTTCAATGGCGTGTTGGAAGGACGTGATAAATTAAACTGAGTTTACTTCTCCATTTCATTCAGAATATCCTTGTTATGGTAGAGACACCGGTTACAGAGACAAAAACATCCGTGTATGTTTCTGGAGAAACCGGTCTATTAAAAACCCCAGTACAATTACCAAGTACTGTATGAACCAGCACGATTATTAAGAACGAAATTAAGTGACCCTGTACGATTACTAGGGACTCAATTACCTGACCCAGTACCAATAACTAAATGACCCGGTTCAGACCACTGACGGATGACCAGATGAACAGGTCCAGTCCCATGATAACCGGTCCAGTACCATGATAACCGATACAGTACCATGATTAACCGGTCCAGTCCCATAACGGAGGGCAAGGTGACCCGGTCCACTCCGATGATGAATCAGTCGAGTCCAGTCCCATGACGGAGGACCAGATGAACGGAACCGGCCAATGTTAAGAAGGAACACCGCGTCCATGGAGGGCAGGTCCACGGTGCCCCACATCACCCTGAGCTACATACCCGGGTCACACTGACCCTAGAAGAGCCACCTGACTCAGGCCAGGAGAGCAGCATCACGGGTTCGAGCCCCGGGTTCAGAGCCGTGATGACGGGGTGTTAGGCCGTGTGACTGACAGCTACACTGCGGTCGTCGGCTCGCTACGACGGCCAAGTACACGACGTGGTTGGACGGGACCGGTCGCGGTGACACCGCCGTGTCTTAAGGCAGTGGGTTTGAACGAGACGAGATGTGGATTTCAGGTGCTGCCGGTTCGAGTCCCGGCGGTCGGCTAACGTCAGAGGGGGTCGTTTCAGACCCGGCATGACTACGTCACTAATGGTGGTGGGATGACCTGTATAAATCGTTTTTTTCTCCGCGGTTGCGCCTACGACTCGGTCGAAATTTGTACGGCGGCATTTTTTAAAGAAATGTAGAAATGTGTGCGGTCCGTGTCATTCATTTTTACCTCGCCGTTGCCCACAGCCTCCGGACTCGCTGCGCTCTCCTGCGTCGCCATCTTCCTTGTCTCTGTCGCGCACACGGCAGGTTGTGAAATCACACTGCTCCTATCGCGAGATCTCTCGTCACGGCAGGTTGTGAAATAACACTGCTCCTATCGCGAGATGTAACTTCACGGCGTCACAATGACGGGATTTTTTTGGTGACTATTTCAGGTCACATTTATAAAACATGCCTTGAGGTTTTACATTAAAAAATAACTTCATCAACCCTTCAATTATAACTTACTTTAATTATATTATAATTATCAGAACGTCCATACACATACAAATGTGCTTTTAACTCAATATATAATGAAGCGCGGAAATTATGTTTAGTTTAACGGGTTATGTATTCATTTAATGCGAAATGGTTCACTTTACAGGCAGGTTAACTTTACAATTCCCAAACCCTATGGGTGGATCAATTATTGATGAAGGTTAAAAGGAAAAAAAAAAATAATAATAATATATATAAACATGCTTATATTTGGGAGCATAAAATAAACTAATACAGGCTTGAGGATTTCTCACAAGGACTTTTATTCAAATGGTGTTATTCACATCCATCACTCTCGGGCTCCGGCTGTGACAATGTAAACCTTTGTATTCAACAGTTGTTCGTGCCCTGGTTTGGTGGCTCCTCATCAAAACACATCTACAGTATGGTCAAGTCAGTCTTTATGATCTTTTCTTTTTTTTTTTATTATAAAAACCATGAACACGCTATATACAAAAATCATATGCAACCATCTTTAGAGTCTGCCAATTATTTATAACAGGAACTAAAGATGATTGAAAAAGTTATCAATCAAATGAAACATGAAATGTGTATCGCAATTCAAACATTCTTAGACTCGTCACTCCTGGAGTGGAGAAAGTGCATTGAACTAAAGACAGCCCTTACAGCGCCCCCTGCTAGTGTCACTCATGCAGCTAATAAACGCCTGCCAACTGTCAAAATGTGACCTTAACAAACAGTCTTCGTCACCTAGAGTGGACTGCAACCTCGTTACTACGATAAAGATGAAGGCTTCGTTACCGGGAGACGCCGGTGTACCAGGGCTCCGGGCACTAGCACGCTAACGTTTTGATTCGTGGGGGTGAGTAGGAGATAACGACGCATGGTACGGGCTGATATTAGTGGGCCCCTCTGGGGCTGAACAGGCAACAGTAGAACATCAACATGGGGCTTTAAGGCAGAACAACCCAGGGGGGGGGGGGGGGGGACACGGCGGCTTAGATCTCATCCAGCCCGAAGTCCTCCTCGGGGAAGTCCCCCACCGTGATGTTGGTGGGCTTCACGAACGCACCGTACTTGTTCTCGCACTCAAAGTAGCGCTTCCCTCCGACACTGCAGAGGGAGACAGAGAGCGGTGGTTAGACCGCGACACCACGGACATCAACACGGTTCATCGTCAACGGGCAGAGCGCCCCCCTACGGCGTCCGTACCTTCCGTCGTGTTTTCCGAGGGGTTCGTCGTACTTCACCCCCACCCAGTAGCCGGGCTTGAAGTCTGCGGTACCTGCAGACACCGGGGGAACAGCGTTCAGAGGAAGGCAAGACATGGAACTTAATGGACGCACTTCCTGGATGTTGTACATCCTGGCACTTAATGTACACGCTTATTGTATGGTGTACGTCCTGCCTTAACCTGTATGGTTAAGCTCCTTTCACTTAACAATAGCACCTAGCATCGTGTAGCGTCTTATCCTAGCCGTCTCTGTTGTATACGGGGAATGGGTTAACCTAGTGATAGTTAGTGCTTGCCACTTGGTTCTATGAACATCCTTACTGTACCCACAGAGACAAATTGTCGGTTCTCTTTCTTCTGACAAATGTACTTATTGTAAGACGCTTTGGATAAAAGCGTCTGCTAACGGCCCTGAATGTAAATGTAAATGCAGAAGGTCTTCCACCCCACATCCCCCAACCCTCCGTAACCTCTGAGCCCAGAGCTGTGTGACGACCGACCACTTACCGACATACATGACGGCCCCTATCTTGGTGGGCTGCCCGGGGACCTGCACCTGGCAACGGCTCCCCACGGGGATCGCGCTCGCCGCCGCCTCCTCCTTGGCGTCGCGGGCGACCTGCTCGCTCTCCTTGGCGGCCATCTCCTCCTCGTTGAAGCGACCCACCCTCTGCTTCTTCATGAAGGACCTCACCGAGTCTGAGGGACGGAGCGTTGGTTGGAACACATATACGTATTCTCCTGACATTATGTAGTATATACGTATTCACATGTACGTATTCTCCTGACATTATGTAGTACATACGTATTCACATGTACGTATTCCCCTGACATTATTTAGTACATGTACGTATTCTCCTGACATTATGTAGTACATACGTATTCACATGTACGTATTCTCCTGAAATTATATAGTACATACGTATTCACATGTAAGTATTCCCCTGACATTATATAGTCCATACGTATTCACATGTACGTATTCCCCTGACATTATTTAGTACATGTACGTATTCACCTGACATTATTTAGTACATGTATGTATACTCCTGACATTATTTGGTACATGTACGTATTCTCTTGACATTATGTAGCACATCGTGCCTAGAGCGTGACTTAAAAACACATTTTGGGATTTGTTGGAATTCCTCTTCTTTCAAAATAATTGTATTTATTTATTTCTTTAACCAGATTAAATTGAGCAGCCTCAATTATCCCAAATTACTGTGTAAATACCGGTTGACGTGTATATTTTAAATATCTAACTAGAGTTTGTATGCGTTATAATAAAAAAACACATGTATGGTGGCGTCATGAGGGTAAATTACTACACGTTGGTACATACATTCAAAATACACACATAATGTACCTGATTTCTTTGCATAAGCATCGTCTGAGATGGTGAACTTCTCCACCTTGGACAGGTCACTGAACTCCCCTTCCTTCGCCCCACTGCGATCCACCACCTTGGAGATCACAGCGATACACGTTTACACCGGCAGCTCGATGGGAAATACACCGTAACCTTGGTGAGGTCAAAACCAGTCCACGTATTAAAGCCAGGATACTATAGATCAAAGATATTTTGATTTTCTCATCCCAGCTGCTTTATGGTTCCTGGCTTAAGCCAGTATAATGCCAGGTATGATGACGTGGTTGAACTTCCATTGAGGTGGGGACAAATCCTGTGGGCAGCCTTTATTGATCCCAGACGGGAAATTTGGGCGTGTATAAAAAAAGTGAATCAGGCTTTAAGTATGGTTGGATCTTGACCTGACCGGGGAGTTCTTTACATCCAGTGGAGGCAAAGCAGTTTCCCTATTCAGACCAGATATTGGGCAGCATCGCCTCCACCCCAACCTAACCTCAGCACGGGTCCCTGCATCACAGACGTCTACGTACGTGTATGCGGCAGTCGTCGTCCACGGGGTAGGAGCCCAGCAGCGCGTCGTTGTCGTCCATCTTCACCAGGAACTGGTCGCTGGTGCTGTACAGCTCCAGGTCCATGCAGGACACGGGCGTACCCACCACCATCTCCAGCTTACCCTGAACCGACGGGCAGAGCGGTGAAGGGGATTAGACCAGCTCACAGTGCGACAGGAGCCATGTGACTACATATCTTTCACTTTGTTGTTACTTATGGTTTTGGCTGTCTCGTTATCATGCCGTCTATTTATTGTTGAATGTTTGTTGTTCATTGTAGGGCACACACCTTAGTTACCAAAACTTATTCCTTGTATGTGAAAAACTACTTGGCAATAGACTCCTTTCTGATTCTGATACATCCCCACCCAGACCCCCTGATGAACCTGTACCGCACCTTGAAGTCGGCGATGCAGAGGCCTCTGCTGTACTTCTTGTTCACTTCGAAGGAGCTCAGGGTGCTGGTCAACCGCACCGCCACAATGGGGTTGGTGATGACTGTCAGTCCCCCGTCCATCACTGCGCAGGAACGACTGAATGGGGACACACACACACACACAGGGGGTTAGCAACAACAGCTAGTTAGCATGATGTTACCAGAGTAACGTAGATACACTGGGTTAGCGAAACTAGCTAGTTAGCATGCTGTAACCAGAGTAACGTTATATACAGGAGGTTAGCAACACCAGCTAGTTAGCATGCCTACAATAGTTACTTACAGATATCTCCTTGGGTGTTGGTATAGAAACGAGGAGGAATACAACAAGCAACCGGACGTATTACTCAAGCGCTGTGATGTCGCAAAAGGTCTGGAAGGTTCCTCCCTCTCATCACGTGACTAGGCGAGAATGGGAACAAGTCACACAAACGACCAATGAAAACGCGTCATTACAAAGACACCACCCGGCCACACCCACTTTGAGCTTGACAGACAGGACCGTTAACAAATAGGGATGCGGGCCAACAGCACGCATCGGCTAGCAACGATATGAGGAACGACCGCTTGATGTCGCTGCAGGCTGAGTTGCCAATGTTATTTTTTTAGGAGTAAATATATTCTTAAAGAGATATATATATGTATAATGTTAAAAATAAATTATATTTAATAAAAATATATATTGATGTAGCTTGCACCTATTTAACATCCAACCTATATGCTACGCAGATTACATACGAGTCCATTATTGAACCAACATCAACAATTGCCCATAAAAATAAGTCTAATAATTGCATGTGAGTAAATATGAATGGGGGGTTCTTAAGAGTGTTAGTGCACTCTCTACATGCTCTGAAATTATAGTCCATCAAAATAGGAATGTTTTATACAATCGGTCTTTGGCGGTTTCTCAGGCAATTTCCAATAAATGACCAAAAGATATACGTTTGGCCTCCTTTCTCCTTTCTTTTTTCTGAGCTTGTAAAGGTTGGAAAGCACTTTTACTCAAGTACTACACCAAATTACTTACCTTTTGCTTCTTATTTACTGACTTACCTTTTACTTCTTATTTACTTATGTACATTTTACTTCACTGTATGTATCCATTCCCAAACGATATCGATATCTATCTGGATAGATAGTCTATTAGGGTGGGTGTATCTAAATAAATGATCGCTTCCAGCTCCAGATCAACACGGTGACGGGCTGTGGGCGGGGCCAACCCTCCCAACATCCATCATCTACTGCGACGTGAGGATGAAGAGAGGGAGGAGGAGGAGGAACTAGAAAAAGTTACAGCGAAAAATGGCTTCCTTGTCTTCGGAGTCTGCAAAACAATCCGAGGATAGCCCAGAGGAGCCCGCTGGAGTGGAGACCAACTCGGAGCAAAAAGAGGACAGCGATCCGGACGAAGTTTCCGAACGATTACTCCAAACTTTCCAGAAGTCGGCGCTGAGCTTCTCCCCGGACCAGGTGGCGTGTCTGTGCGAAGCGCTGCTGCAGGCAGGCAACGCGGAGCGCCTGCACAGGTTCCTCTGCACCATACCCCCGTCCGCCGAGCTGCTACGTGGCAACGAGACCCTGTTGAAGGCCCGGGCGCTGGTCGCCTTCCACCGGGAGGACTTCAAGGAGCTGTACGCGATCCTCGACAGCTACGACTTCCACCCGGGGAACCATGGGTTCCTGCAGGACCTCTACCTCCGGGCGCGCTACAAGGAGGCGGAGAGGTCGCGGGGTCGCAGCCTCGGAGCTGTGGACAAGTACCGACTGAGGAAGAAGTTCCCCCTCCCCAAGACCATCTGGGACGGGGAGGAGACCGTCTACTGCTTCAAGGAGAAGTCCCGCAATGCGCTGAAGGAGTGCTACAAGAGCAACAGGTACCCGACCCCGGACGAAAAGAAGAACCTGGCCAAAGTCACCGGGCTGTCGCTCACACAAGTCAGCAACTGGTTCAAGAACCGGCGGCAGCGGGACCGGACCCCCTCCGGGACCCCTTCCGGGACCCACAGCAAGAGGTAAGCCCGTCTAAGAGGTTGAGTTACACCGCGATTCACGAACGCAACCATGGTTTACTAAATGTCCGCATTCTGCCCCAAACAACATTGCATTGTATATTAACGCCTCCAGGACCGTAGTTGTAGTGTTGCTAATGTTTGGGAGCGATACCGAGTCCTACTAGAGACTAGAAGACTCCGTTTCTTGACCGAGAAGAAATCGGCAATAAAACAAGTCAAACCCTGATGTCCACACGGCGGACCCTGCTCTGACAGGCCACCGGCCCCCAGACAGACAGCAGACTGATGCGGGCCCCCAGAGCATGTTGCTTTGTTATGAAATGTGAGATCCAGGCACCCCGCGGAGTCTCAAGTTTCCTGAAACCCAGCACCGGTCCACTGAGCGGGCTCCCTCCCCGGGGACAGGGCAGACATACATGAGGCTATCTCCAGTATCTAGTTCTTTGTAGAAGATAATTGCACAAAAAATAACATTTACTGCCGTGCATAATAATGCGCTGAGAGATACAACAGACCTGATTTAGCCTCTAAACCGCAGCGCTACTATCAGCTTCTGTGGGCTGCTTTGGTCATGCAGGGAAATCTTTGCACACATTGACTGTAAGCCGTCAACACATGAGCACTGCGTGGTTAGTTATGTCGACTATGGGGTAAAACGGGGTTGTTTTTTGCATAAATTAATGCTTGGTTTCATAGGGTTATAAAGTATTTATAAAATCAAATGGGATATTATTGCTTTTTAATGAGGCTGTAAGATAGCCATCTAAGAAGTATCTGCCAAATTATCTATACAATGTGAGACAAATAAAATACATGTAAATAATGTACATATACACACTGTGATATAAATGTGACTAGTGACATGCCATACTGAGGAGGGTACTGTCATGTTTTTAGATTGACCTTCAAACACACACTTCACACACACCTTCCCGCACAAACACACACTACACACACCTTTCGCACAAACACACACTACACACACCTTTCGGCACAAACACAAACACACACTTTCACCTCACTCACACACACTACACACACCTTCCCGTGACAAACACACACTCCCCCCTCCCCCACCCACCCTGTCCTCTCGTGTTCCAGCGACTCCGACGGGAACCAGAGCTCCGAGGACGAGGTCCACATGGAGGACGAGCCGCCCCGGGACCCGCTGGGGGCCAGCCCCCCCATCCTCTCCTTCTCGGCGGTCCCGGGCCCCGGGGGGGGCCAGCTCATCCTCAACGGGACCAACGGCTTCCTCAGCGCCGCCCAGCCGCTGCTGCTCAACGGGGCGGGGCTCATCCTGAACGGGCTGACCCTGGGGGAGTGCGGCACGGTGACCCTGAGCCCGGTGGGGGGGCACCCCCCCCTCCTCCTCAACGGGGCCCAGGTCGTCGCCAAGCCCGGCCCCGCCCTGCAGGGCGCCTCTCTGACGGGGCCCGACGGGGCGGGGGCCAGACTCAACGGGCTGACCCAGCTGGTGCTGAGCGCCGAGGCCGGCCCCCCCGGGGGCCCCGCCGCTCAGCACGGGCCGGAGGCCCAGGGCCCCGGGGGGGGGCCCCTGGACTTCATCACCGCCCCCCCGGGGATGGGGATGGCGTCAGAGGGCGCCGGGCGGACCCTCTCCTCCTCCTCCTCCTCCTCGTCCTCCTCGTCCTCCTCTCCGTCCCCGTCGGCCGTGGCCCCCCCCCCGGGGGCCCTCCCCTCGCTGGTCTTTGCACAGAGCGGCCCCCCCCTCCCGTCCTCCATGGCCCCCCCGGGCGTGGTGCTCTCCGGCGCGGTGCTGTCCATCCCCGGCCAGCAGGGGGAGTACGTGGTGCTGAGCAGCTCGGGCCCCCAGCTGGCCCCGGCCGGCTCCGTCTGCCAGGTGGCCCCCTCCTCCTCCGGGGGGCCCCCCCAGGTCTACTCCCTCCCCCAGGTGGTCCCGTCCATCCAGGGCGTCCCCGTGTCCCAGTTCGTCCAGCGCGCGGCCGGGCTGACGGGGGGCCCCCAGGGCTCCCAGTGCCCCCAGCTGGGCTCCCAGTGCCCCCAGCTGGTCCCCGTCTCCTCCTTCTCCTCCCCCCTCCCCCACTTCCACGCCCCCCCCCCGGGGCAGCCCCCCCCCCTCCAGAGCGTGGCCCTGGGCGACGGGGCCACCACCATCGTCTCCGTCACCCAGCTCCCCAGCGGGGCCTTCCCCCAGGGCCTGTCCCTCTCGCTGGGGGGGGCCCCCCAGAACCAGGGGGGGCCCCTCGTGTCCTCCTCCCAGGCGCCCCAGACCAAAGACCCCGTCCCGGCCCCCAGCTCCTCCTCCTCCTCGTCCTTCTTCACCCCGGCCCCCGCCACGCCCTCGCTCTCCCTCTCGGCCGGGGGGGGGCTCCCCCTGCAGATCCTCACCTCCACCCCGGGGGGGGCCGGAGGGGCCGTGCAGGCCCCCTTCAGGCTGAACCCAGTGGGGCCCCTCCAGAGTCTGGGGGCCCCTGGCGTGCAGCTGCTCAACTCGGGGGTGATCCAGCTGCCGTCGTCACCCGGAGGTAAGGGCCCTCAGGGCGGGGGGGGGGGGGGTTCACGGTACACAAACACGTAACTCTGTTCAGCGCAGCCCTTTTAGCGGTTGTGGTTTTCTTGTCCCTCTTTCTGAATACAGAAACATTAGACAACAGACATTAGTGTCTTTTTGAACCAGCTGCGTGTTCCAGTATCCATACTATCCGTACTAACTAGCCTACGTTTGAGAGGGCGGAGCCAAAGTCGGCGCATTTTCCACACAGCCTGCATTAATAGTCATTTTGTAGTTTTTATAGCTTTTTATAGCTGCTAGGCGTAAAGAGTTCACCGTTCAAAGCGGGATGTTTATTGTTAATTAGCGCACTTAGCGAGTACGGAGAGTGTACTATGTTAAGTGTACTCATGGAAGTATGGATATCGGAACACGGTACATGTGTCCTGTTATTGAGTCAAAAGGGAAGTTGTGTAAAGGTTGTGGGAGGAAGCGACGTTGATGTTTCCTCTGCAGTGTATGTGAAGGATGACTGACCCAGTTCCCCCCCGCCCCCAGGTAACCTCCTGCTGGGAGGGGGGCCCTACCTCAGCGTCCAGCAGGGGAAGCTCATCCTCACCATCCCCGCCGGCATCCAGCTCACCAGCCTGCCCCTGAAGGGCCCCCCCGAGGGCCCCCCCCTCCCGGCCAGCCTGCTCCTCGGCCCCCCGCCGACCCCCGCGGGCGTGTCCCCCCCCGGCGCCCTCGTCTCCTCCCCCCTCAGCTTCATCAACTCCTCCCCGCTGTACGGCGGTCCGGACGGCTACGCCGCGTCCCCCCAGCCGGGCCTGGAGCCCCCCGCCCTCGCCGCCCCCCCGTCCCACCTCCTCACCCCCGAGAGCCTGCTCTCCCTCAGCCCCATGTGCAGCGGGGCCCCCCCCGGCCCCCAGCTCTCCCAGCTCTCCCAGCTCTCCCAGTCGGCGTGGAGCCCGGTGTCGCCGCCCGGCCCGGCGGGCCTGGCGCTGTTTGACGTCCGGGGGGGGAAGGGGGAGCTGGGGGAGGACCCCGCCCTGCTGGGCCTGCCCGGGGGGGAGTCCCTGCTGCTGGGGGGCACGTCCCCGGACCGGGACGGGGGGAGGGGGTCCCCGCTCGGCCCCTCGGAGGACATGGACGAGGACGCTAAGGTCCTGACCCAGCTGCAGTCCGTCCCCGTGGGGGACGAGGACGAGGACGGGCTGGGGCTGTAGGCCCCGCCCCCTCCGTTCGTGAGAAACCGAAGGCGCCGCGCGGCGACCGCTATGACCGCGCTCGGAGATTACGTTGCGTTAATAATCACGACGGACGCAGACGTCCCTCCCTCGCGGAGACGATGAACCAAGGCTGCGTGGGTTCGATGCCAGCCGCGAGGTCGTCTCAGACCTGACACTCACCAGTGGACTAGATATCGATCTACAGGGTTCAAAGTGATGTTGACTTTTTGACTGAGCAGCGTCTTGCCTGACCCAGAATGTTGTCCTGCAGAGACTGTCCGTCTGCCCTATGGGCGTGCCTCTGTCCGCTCCCTTTTGGCCCGACGCCCTCCCCTTCTCACACTATAAACCCTGACGTGCCTTTTATCCGTTGCCTAAAAGCGACATACTCCTGGTGGTGCAGTGGTCGCCAGTCACAGGATCAGAGAGCTTCGGCCTCAGCAAAGGGAAGCTCGAACCCGAACCGCAGCGCCTCCAATCAGAGTCTCTGGTCGCCACACAGAGTAACCAATCAGCTGCCTTCTGGATCTCTGGTGACCTGTGTTTGGTCACCTTTCAGATGATTTAAAGTGCAGTTATTATGAACAGTGTATCTACTTTATTATTCCCGAGTGTTGGGCTTTTGGCAGACCAACTGAAGATGTGGTGATGAACGCTACACCATAGAACAACTACATGCACATGATCCTTTACGCTTCGAGGACCAGAAGGTAACGTGTCCTCAGCCAGACGTCCGCATGTTGGCTTTGAATGGTCGTCCTTTCACAGAGCGACTGTGAGATCATCAAGCTACCTTGTAGACTCATCCCTGGGCGCCATGGTTACCAAACCTTTCAGACTCAGTCAGGACACATCCGGCTATGGATTGGACTCCTGCAGCATTTCTCTGAGGAACCAGAGGAATGGTCTGACATAGAACGTTTTAGTATCCTCGGGTCAGAGTCCTCAGGCGAGGTCTTTCGGTTTTGTTTTGACATCTCCGTTTTTGTTTTCATATTTTTTCCCTTGTTCGCAGAAATGCAGAAATGAACCAAAGCAGTCGGATTGCAGAAGCGAGACTAGGATTCCAGTAGGAATAGTGCAGTAAAGAAACGATGAGATTGTTTGTTTTCGTAAAAATACTATTCAAGAGATTCAAGGGCTGCAGCAATATTGAGTCCAGCACCGACCAAGAACAAGCCTGTAATGTCCGAGCCCTTCTCACATGACTGTAGAACTAGGATGTAGAATTAGCTGAGCTGCAACGCAAGGCATCTGAAGTACACACTACGTGATGTGGGACTGTGTTCCAAGCGAGTACACCTGGGAGATTAGAGCGTTTCTACAGACCTTGAAGACGTGGCCATTACACTAAACACGACTGACTCGACAGATTTGGATTTTTTGTTTGTTTGTTTGTTGTGATGTGATTTTCTTTAACTTAAAGTGCCTTATGTTTTAGATCCAAGTGTATCATTTTTACAAAGAGCGTATTTGCTGTATGATACAGCAAAACTAGCGGGGTGTCCTACCTACACTCCTAGACATTCTCCAGTTTTCATGTTTAAACTACATTGTTGTCTGATTTACCTCTAATAATGAAATGTAAAACACTCCTGGTGCGGTCAGTCCCTCCATCTCCTCCTCCTTTTATATTTTGCACATTTCATTTGCATGATGTTTACACTGCACTGCTGTGTTATGAAAAACAGATTCTGAAATGTCGGCTGTGGTCTCCGGCTCCTGGCTTGAAGGAAACTTCCAAGAGACGTTTGAGTGGAAAGTCCTAAGATCTGGAGCGGATCACCGGCTGGAATCGAGTTGACTTGTTACACTTCAGTTCCCTCCATTGAAAACATTAAACACACCAATTTGTGAGCTGTCCAGTGCCATAACACAGGGGGTAGGCTTGATTAAGGTACACATTGCTATGTTCAATGCAGCACATTTAGCTATAATAACAGCGATTGTGTTCTATTGTCTCTGTCTGATTATATATTTGTGTATACATAGTCTTTTTGAACCATGTACCCATTACTTTACATTTTTAAAACTGCATGTTATTTAGTCAAATGGAAGTTCTATAAATGTTTGTAATAGGAAGCGACATTAATATTGTCGCCCATATCTTTTTTTTTTTAAGTGTTAAATTACACCATTGTGAAAACGGTATCCATTTTCTTTTGGGCCAAATGTATGTGGACAGCTACAGAGTAGGGGTGGGAATCTCTTGGCACCTCGTGATTCGATTCCGATTATGAGGTCAACGATTCGATTCTGAAGCGATTATCGATGCATCTCGATGCAACAATATATAATACAGCTGGTTTTGCTACTCAGAGTTTACTAATCACTTCCTACTTTTGTGATGATCATTAAAGACATCAACAGATGAATTAACTTATCTTATTATTTTATAAGAGAGAAAGCTTTTGTCACAAATATGACTGAATGCAATAATCAATGCAGCTTGCATTATAACACAATATGGAAGCATGCAAAAAATAGGTTTCAGTTTTATTTTATTTCCAATCTTTCTTTTCTATGTCATTAAAGAAAAAGCTGCTCTTGAATTAGAAGAATTTAATTAGATTACAAAAATTATCCCTCTCTGGGGAACAGAGTGCAGCAGGATAAATAAAAATGAATTCCGATTAATTTATCTGCATCGAGACAGAATCGTTCTAGCGAGAATCGCGATGCATTGAAGAATCGATTATTTTTCCCACCCCTACTACAGAGTGTAAAATGTATTTTCTTTGAGACAAAAATAATGTGTAAACCTGAACACAATTTGAATCTTACCCGACAGAGATTAGGAGGCAAGGGAAGAAGCGGTGGAATGAGTAAATCGTTAGTCAATGTTGGGCGTTGGCTGAGTTTATAAAGCCCACATTAATGTTTTCAATATGCTGTTACAATACGTCTGTACAATCATAGCCCACATGTTTGTTGTGTTTAGTCTACGATGTAATGCATGTACTCCACCCACTTCGATCGTACGCCTCTGGAATTACCAAAGAAAACGCGCATTTAAAAGACTTTTGGATGGCTTTGAAAGGGATTGATGTTTTCTACTTGTTGTCTGTCGTTTTTATCGTTTTGTACTCAGAAACATTCTATTTTTTATATGACTTTGTCATGCTATTGTAATAAACTACATTGACAAAAGGAGGGTCAAGTGTTTGAAGGGATTTGTTCGATAAACACTTTAGCATCGGAGCACTGGGAGACAGAGTGAACCTCACCTGAGTGGACCTCACCTGAGTGGACCTCACCTGCTGGGGTAGGGCGCCTATTTGTCTAGTGAAATCTACCCAAATGGGCTGCGTGTTGTTGTCGTTGCACGGCCATTTACCTCTCCATCTCTGGATGAATGGAAACACAACGGGTGTGAGTGCGTGTGTGTGCGTGTGTGCGTGTGTGTGTGCGTGTGTAGGAGAGGCACGATGTTTTCGCAGCCCTCACTCTCAGGTTACAAGTTAAACACCGTGAGCTCTGACAAAGGGAAAGGGGCAGGATGAGAACAAAGCGCCGATGTACAGAGCGAGCCGCTCCAGTCCGACCCAGGCGCCCAGTCCTCCCAGTCCTCCCAGTCCTCCCAGTCCTCCCGTCGCCCCCACCATGGACGTGGTGTTCTCGTCCGAGCAGGTGGCCTGCATGTGCGAGGTGCTGCTGCAGGCCGGGAGCATGGAGCGCCTCACCTCCTTCCTGCACAGCCTGGCGCCGTCGTCGTCGTCGGCGGCGGCGGCGGCGCTGGAGAGCGTGCTGAAGGCGCGCGCCGTGGTGGCCTTCCACCAGGGCCGCTACGCCGACCTCTACGGCCTGCTGGAGGCCCGCCCCTTCTCGCCGCGCTGCCACGCCCCGCTGCAGCAGCTGTGGCTGCGGGCGCACTACGCCGAGGCCGAGAGGCAGCGCGGGCGCCCGCTCGGCGCCGTCGGGAAGTACCGCATCAGGAGGAAGTTCCCCCTGCCCGCCACCATCTGGGACGGGGAGCAGACCAGCTACTGCTTCAAGGTACGGGGGGGGGGCTAGGGGGAGTACCTTGGAGGCTAGGGGGAGGCTAAGGGGGGGGCACGGGCTGAGAGGGGGCCCGAGGCCCCGTAAAGAGAGGCTGGGTCACATGTTTACTTACGTCTGTGGTTCCTTTGTGTTAATGTTGTAACAGGGAGGCCTAAAAAATTTTTTTGTTTGGTTCCGGTTACGACCGACCCTGTCAATGAATGTGCGACCCAAATTATTTAATGAGCTTTATAAAAAAAAAAGGATTTTTTTTTTTTTAATGCAAACTATAATTACGTTTTGGTACAGCACCTCTTCATTCTGTACAAGGATGAGCGAATTTTCTCGTTTTTAAATGAAAACAACCTACCTATCATTCGCTGCCGAAAATAAAAAAATAAAATAAATTCCCTACCTACCCATGACCTCAACTGACAACCAACAGGAAACCAAACTTTTTTCACTCCCCGGCGGTGGTTATCTGACACTGTGCTGGGTTCCCCTCGGTGCCTTGCTCGTAGGAGAAGTCGCGCCACGTGCTGCGGGAGTGGTACCACTACAAGGCGTACCCCTCGACCCGCGAGAAGCGGGAGCTGGCCACGGCCACGGGGCTGACCGTCACGCAGGTCAGCAACTGGTTCAAGAACCGCCGGCAGAGAGACCGCAGTGCCAGCGGGCCAGACAGGTCGGTACCACTAACTTAACCTCAACTAACCTAACCTACCCAGACAGGTCGGTACCACTAACCTAACCTCAACTAACCTAACCTACCCAGGCAGGTCGGTACCACTAACTTAACCTCAACTAACCTAACCTACCCAGACAGGTCGGTAACCACTAACTTAACCTCAACTAACCTAACCTACCCAGACAGGTCGGTACCACTAACTTAACCTCAACTAACCTAACCTACCCAGACAGGTCGGTACCACTAACCTAACCTCAACTAACCTACCCTACTCTAACCTTACCTACTCTAACTTAACCTCAACTAACCTACCCTACTCTAACCTAACCTCAACTAACCTACCCTACTCTAACCTCAACTAACCTACCCTACCTTAACCTCAACTAACCTAACCTACTCTAACCTAACCGCAACTAACCTAACCTACCCTACTCTACCCTAACCAACCTAACCTACTCTAACCTAACCTAGCCTACCCAGACAGGTCGGTACCACTAACTTAACCTCAACTAACCTAACCTCAACTAACCTAACCTCAACTAACCTAACCTCAACTAACCTAACCTCAACTACCCTACTCTAACCTAACCTCAACTAACCTAACCTCAACTAACCTGATCTAACTTGGTCGTATCTACTAACCTCACATAACCTAACCTGAATTTCTCCTTTCATTCCTGCAGTTTTTACACACTTTGCCCGAACGGAGGCTTGGAGGGAAGTCTATCGGACGTCTGACCCCTCCTGCTCCCCCCTCCTGCTCCCCCCTCCCCCTCCTCCTCCCTCTCCTCCCCCCCCTCTCCCCCCCCTCCTCCCTCTCCTCCCCCTCCTCCTCTCCTCCCCCCCCTCCTCCTCCTCTCCTCCCCCCCCTCCCCCTCCTCCCTCTCCTCCGCCCCCTCCTCCCCCCCCCCCTCCTCCAACCTGAACGTCCATCTTGAACCAGGACTATTCTAATTATTAATATTGTTAGACTTTGTATTTGATGTACGATGCAACACTCCCCTAAGAAATGTCTTTGTGTTAATAAAAAGAAACCAATCTTTTCAGTTCCAAGTTTATTGAGTGTTGTTTTTCAAACCCTAGATGTTGGGGAAATGTGAAATGGAGAATGTCCGTGGGTAGAGAGGTATATTCATGCGATACTGAAGACGGACAGACAGATAACCGAATCCTGAATAGAGATTCATTCAAATTCACATGACGGTTTCCTCTGCGATTTGTAAAGACGTACCATGAACAAGGCAGGTTTCACCAGACATTGAAGTGGAAAAGTCTAACTATTTAATTTGCTAAACTCAATGCATTGGCGACTCAAGAAAAGAGTCCAGAAACTCACCCTAGCGAAGTCTTTGGTAAAGTGAGCACTGTTTCATCCCCCATGTGACCGGTTCTCCTCCTCCACGGTGAGCCTCCTCAGGCCGGGACGGAGCGAGGAGCCGGAGCTCAGGCTTTAGTTCTGTCGATGCGTTGTCCGACCTTGCTTCGTCCCCAGCGGGTCACCCTCCTCCTCCTCGGGGGCCTTCCTCGGTGTGGCTACGCTCCGTCCCGGTCGGGCCCCAGAGGGTGTGGGGCGGAGGCCCTCACAGACCCAGGTACTCGGCCACGAACACGGCCAGGATGCGGGTCAGGTTCTCCACCGTGGGCCGGTGCAGGTTGTCCTCCGTGTCGTCCAGCGTGTGCCAGAAGGCCGGGAAGGGGGTCGCGATCACGTGCAGGATGGGGACCCCTGGGGGGGGGGGGGGGGGGGGGGGGTGAGAGCAGAGGGTGGGTTCGACTTCCAAACAAAGGAGGGGGTGGTCCGGGTGAGAGCAGGGTGGGCTGGACAGGGGAGTAGGGAGGCCATCGATAGAGATGTTCCCGTACCGATACTACCTCAAATAAAGTACGGGTATCGCGAGTACGCAGGTCTATGCGCTGATCCGATACCATCACGTGACCCGATACCGTCCCGTGACCCGATACCATCGCTGTTATCGTAAGAGAGCCCTTCAATAAGAACAAGTGCTATTAGTAGTCACAGCGCTAGAGGCTGTATCGGTATATACTCGCTATCGGCCGATACTCAAGTTCAGGAATCGGGAAGGAAAAAACTGGTATGGGAACATCTCTGGCCAACAGGGTGTGTGTGTGTGCAGGTTGGCTCCATCCCCTTGCCTGCCACCCCAGGTGTGTGTGTGTGCAGGTTGGCTCCATCCCCTTGCCTGCCACCCCAGGTGTGTGTGTGTGCAGGTTGGCTCCATCCCCTTCCCTGCCGCCCCAGGTGTGTGTGTCCTAAAGGTCTCACCTTTGTGGAGGAAGGGGATGTGGTCGTCCTGCACGGGGCCCAGGTACACATCCTTCTTGAAGTACATCTGCTCAGCGGGGTGGGAGGTCAGCAGACCCTGCCGGTGGAGACGCTTCTCTGGAGATCAGACGAAGCACCGAGGAGAGCGCAGTCAGCACGGACCGAGAGATCACAAGAGGTACGAGATCACAAGAGGTACGAGATCACGAGAGATACAAGATCACGAGATCAGAAGAGATACGAGATCAGAAGAGATACGAGATCAGAAGAGATACGAGATCAGAAGAGATACGAGATCAGAAGAGGTACCAAATCAGGAGAGACGAGATCAGAAGAGATACAAGATCAGGAGAGATACGAGATCAGAAGAGATACGAGACCAGAGGAGAGTCGGGATCATGAGAGACACAAGATTATGAGAGGTACGAGATCATGAGAGGTACGAGATCAGGAGAGTTGAGATCATGAGAGTCGAGATCATGAGAGGTCTGATGTGAAGGATCACGGAGGTATGGCTGACCTGCGGCGATGAGGCGGTCGAACCAGCGGGCCGTGTTGTCGAAGTGGTTGGCGATCAGAGGGTCCGGCGCACCCAGGAGGTCCAGCAGCACGAAGAGGTCCTGAGGGGGGGGACGACGACACAGCTCCGTTAACCTCGTGGGTTCCAGCCCGGACTCGCTTTAGGACTCTGGCGGGCGTTGGGATCGGATCTCATCGAGGAGTAGAGAACTACAGCCACAGTATTCAAACCATCTCCACACCATTGGAAGGTAGTTACATTTATTTTTTGTGCTTTGATAACCGGCGAGAACGCCTGGCATGAATGTAGAGCATGAATGCAGATTTCTGCGAAAAGAGAATTACAGAATTTAACCAGGAATTATTCTAAACATGAACAAGACCAAGCGACTCTAAGGTCTCGATGTAAAGTCTGATCGCAAGAGTCGCATTTAAAAACACGTGCGACCTTGCCCAGTCTACGGTCATGGCGGGAGGGTCTGTCGACGCTGAAGGGTTCACTACTAAGGAACATGGCCATCGGAGAAAATAAGTTTGTCGGCAGTAAGTGAAGCGACTCTACATCGCTGTCATCGTATGAGAACCCTTCAATAAGAACAAGGGCTGTTGGTCACAACGCTGGAGGCTGTGTCGGTATATACTCGGTATCGGCCGATGCTCAAGTTCAGGAATCGGGAAGGGGCCCTCTCTACCGGGGGTCCCTCTCTACCGGGGGTCCCTCTCTACCGGGGGTCCCTGGGTGGGGGTCCCGGGGAGGGGGTCTCACCACGGCCTGCAGCAAGGTGGTGTGGGTGGAGCCGGGGGGGTGGGGCGTGCGGGCCATCCACTCGGACAAGTGGCGCGAGCCGTAGAGCGAGTCCGCCGCGGTCCACTCCTCGAATGACTCCTCGCCGTCGAAGAACACCAGCTGCAGGGTGACGGCAGGCCGCTGAGGGGGGAGAGGGGGAGGCAGGGGGGGGGAGACAGAGAGGGGGGAGACAGACAGACAGACAGACAGACAGACAGACAGACAGACAGAATGCACAATAGAGAGGCTTTGTTTGTAGACGTCTGAACGCTTTCAGTCTCTTAAAACCCTCAGGACTAAAATAGTGAAATTAGGTCAACTGCGTTTACAAATTATTCAATCTTAATATAAATTCAATCGCCGAACAACCCTGTTTTTTTCGTTGCGTGTCCGTCTGATTTACATATGCAAATGTGCGGCCTGAGGGGGAAGGTGCCGCGGTCTCCGTCTGATTTACACAAAGGGAAATGTGACGACCGTCAGGACAGGAGGGCCCGCCCACAGCCCGGGGCAGAGGAGGACCTCCACCCAAAGACCTCCCCCTACAGACCTCCACCCAAAGACCTCCAACTACAGACCTCCACCCAAAGACCTCCCCCTACAGACCTCCACCCTACAGACCTCCACCCTACAGACCTCCACCCTACAGACCTCCACCCAAAGACCTCCACCCAAAGACCTCCAACTACAGACCTCCACCCTACAGACCTCCACCCTACAGACCTCCCCCTACAGACCTCCCACTACAGACCTCCCCCTACAGACCCCCACCCTACAGACCTCCACCTACAGACCCCCACCCCCCAGCTACCTGCTGCTTCAGGGCCCCCAGCAGGCCGTCCAGGGCGGAGGCCAGCTCCAGCATCATGGCGCAGGGCACGGCCGAGTCGGTGGCCCCCAGGAACACCTTCTCGGGGGCCCGGGCGTCCGGGGGCAGGGCCTTGGAGTCGTAGTGGCAGCAGAGCAGCAGGCGGCGGGGGGTGGAGGGGTCCAGCGTGGCCACCAGGTTGGTGAAGGTGACGGGCCCCCGGGGCGTGGGGGCCTGGAAGGGGTCCAGGTCTACCGTCCAGCCGGCCGACAGAGAGCTCAGCGTGGACGTGATGTGCTGAGGAGAGGAGGGCGAGGTGAGGGGAGGGCCCTGGAGGGGGGCCACCCCCCTAGTGGACCCCCTCCCGGTGGGAGGCCCTACACAGGGAGGGGGACCACTAGGGGGGTGGCCCCCCTCCAGGTGGGAGGGGGGCCGCCCCCCAGTGGCCCCCCTCCCGGTGGGAGGCCCTACACCGGCACCCTAGTGACCCCTGCAGGCCGCTACTGGAACTGCTGAGGAGCAGTAGTAGTAATAGTGATATAAGTACTAAAGCAGTAGTATAGTAGTGGTAGTAATATAAGTACTAAAGCAGTAGTATAGTAGTGGTAGTAATATAAGTACTAAAGCAGTAGTATAGTAGTGGTAGTAATATAAGTACTAAAGCAGTAGTATAGTAGTAGTAGTAATAGTAATACTAGAACTGCAAGCAGTTATGCAGGGGTCCAAGAAGTGTGCATTTCGCCGGCATAACGCGACAAGAAATGTGCATTTCGCCGGCACAACGCGAAGCAAGTAATCAAAACGCTACCGTGAACAACATGTGGATAGAAAGGTTTTTACTGTGGGAGCTTCGGTGTGGGAGTTATAGCCTAAAACGCGTTTTCAGAACATTCCATTGGCCAAATAGGAGATAGACAATGTCGTCGTTTTTTGGCGCCGCCCTGTGGCGAAATTTTCCAAAGACAATTTTCCTTTGCCAAATAACTCCCGCCCATATTAATAATTCTTGGCCATATTTTCTATATAGACTCGGGTTTGCCCCTTGATGGTTTCCCTTGAGTTTGAAGAACATTCCTTCGGCCAATTAGAAGATATACAATTTCCTCGTTTATTGCGCCCCCTAATGGCGAAATTTCCCGAAATTTTTATCGAACGTCATTAAGGTTAGCACCAACATGTGTGTAGAATTTGGACTCGATCCGATGTCTAATTTTGGATTTTTTTGGATTTTGGATTTTTCACGTCTAATTTAGCTAATAAACAAATATTAAAAACGCTACCGTTTCGTCGTCGAAGGTCCGATCAAAAAAGTGTCTATCATTTCTATGCGTGTGCGTCTGAAGATGCCGTGTGCAAAGTTTGGTGTCGATTGGTCAAGAAATGTGGGAGGAGTAGCGAAAATACAGTTTTGCGGTTTTCGCGATTTTGCGAAAAAAAATTATAGACGCAAATGGGCGTGGCCTATGCCAAAAGTTGCAGCAGACTCCAGTGAATATGTGTGTACAAGTTTTTGGACTGTGGGAGGTTCGGTGTGGGAGTTATAGCCCCAAACGCGTTTTCCCTTGGTATAGCGCCACCTAGTGGCCGGCGTGTCTGTATTTTTGTGGTCTGCGTAATGTTCACGGACCTGGATCTAGTCATGCAATTGGCGTGTCGGCACCATTTACGGTTTGGGCTGTGGGCCCACTTCTAGAGGGAAATAATAATAATAATAAAAATCCTTACAAAAACAATAGGGATCCAACCTGTTGGCTTGGACCCCTAACTAGAACTGCAAGCAGTTATGCAGGGGTCCAAGAAGTGTGCATTTCGCCGGCACAACGCGACAAGAAATGTGCGTTTCACCGGCAGAACGCGAAGCAAGTATTCAAAACGCTACCATGAACAACATGTGGATATAAAGGTTTTGACTGTGGGAGGTTCGGTGTGGGAGTTATAGCCCAAAACGCGTTTTCAGAACATTCCATTGGCGATTAGGAGATGTATTATTTCGTCGTTTTTTTGCGCCCTCTTGTGGCGAAATTTTGCAAAGACAATTTTCCTTTTCCAAATAACTCCCGCCCACATTAATAATTCTTGACCATAATTTTTATATAGACTCGGGTTTGCCCCGTGATGGTTCCCTCATAGTTTGAAGAACATTCCTTTGGCCAATTAGAAGATATACAATTTCCTCGTTTATGGCGCCCCCTAATGGCGAAATTTTCCGATTTTTTTATCGTACGACATTAAGGTTAGCACCAACATGTGTGTAAAATTTGGACTCGTTCCGATGTCTAATTTTGGATTTCTTTGGATTTTTGATTTTCCACGTCTAATTTAGCTCATAAACCAATATTCAAAACGCTACCGTTTCGTCGTCGAGGGTCGGATCAAAAAAGTGTCTATCATTTCTTTGCGTGTGCGTCTTAAGATGCCGTGTGCAAAGTTTGGTGTTGATTGGTCAAGAAATATGGGAGGAGTAGCGAAAAAACAGTTTTGCGGTTTTCGCGATTTTGCGAAAAAAAATTATCGACGCAAATGGGCGTGGCCTATGCCAAAAGATGCAGCAGACTCCAGTGAATATGTGCGTACAAGTTTTTGACTGTGGGAGGTTCGGTGTGGGAGTTATAGCCCCAAACGCGTTTTCCCTTGGTATAGCGCCACCTAGTGGCCGGCGTGTCTGGATTTTGTCGTCTCCCGTCACCTCACGGACCTGGATCTAGTCATGCAATTGGCGTGTCGGCACCATTTACGGTCTGGGCTGTGGTACCACTTCTAGCCGGGAATAATAATAATAATAATAAGAAAAATCCTTACAAAAACAATAGGGATCCAACCTGTTGGCTTGGACCCCTAATAAGTACTAAAGCAGTAGTATAGTAGTAGTAGTAATAGTGATATAAGTACTAAAGCAGTAGTATACTAGTAGTAATAGTGATATAAGTACTAAAGCAGTAGTATAGTAGTAGTAATAGTAATATAAGTACTAAAGCAGTAGTATAGTAGTGGTAATAATAGTGATATAAGTACTAAAGCAGTAGTATAGTAGTAGGAATAGTGATATAAGTACTAAAGCAGTAGTATAGTAGTAGGAATAGTAATATAAGTACTAAAGCAGTAGTATAGTAGTAGTAGTAATAGTAATATAAGTACTAAAGCAGTAGTATAGTAGTAGTAGTAATAGTGATACAAGTACTAAAGCAGTAGTATAGTAGTAGTAGTAGTAATATAAGTACTAAAGCAGTAGTATAGTAGTAGTAGTAATAGTGATATAAGTACTAAAGCAGTAGTATAGTAGTAGTAGTAGTAATATAAGTACTAAAGCAGTAGTATAGTAGTAGTAGTAGTAATATAAGTACTAAAGCAGTAGTATAGTAGTAGTAGTAATAGTGATATAAGTACTAAAGCAGTAGTATAGTAGTAGTAGTAATATAAGTACTAAAGCAGTAGTATAGTAGTAGTAGTAATAGTAATACAAGTACTAAATCAGTAGTATAGTAGTAGTAGTAATAGTAATATAAGTACTAAAGCAGTAGTATAGTAGTAGTATTAATAGTAATATAAGTACTAAAGCAGTGGAATAGTAGTATAGCAGTAGCACCAGCTGTAGCAGCAGCAGTAGTATTGTAGTACTAGTAGTATATGTAGCAGAAGCAGCAGTAGTATATAAGCTGTGGTAAAGTACTATACTAAGCTAGCAGTAGTATAGTAGCAGTAGTAGCAGTAGTAGTATATACATAGTAGTAGTATTAGTAGTCGCATTGTAGCGGTAGTACTTGAAGTAGTAAGGTAGCAGTAGTAGTACTAGTAGCAGTAGTAGTTATAGTAGCAGTCGTAGTAATATTAGTACTAGTAGCAGTAGTATAGTAGCAGTAGTATAGTAGCAGTAGTATAGTAGCAGTAGCAGCAGTAGTATAGTAGCAGTAGTATAGTAGCAGTAGTATAGTAGCAGTAGCAGCAGTAGTATAGTAGCAGTAGTATAGTAGCAGTAGTATAGTAGCAGTAGCAGCAGTAGTATAGTAGCAGTAGCAGCAGTAGTATAGTAGCAGTAGTAGTATAGTAGCAGTAGCAGCAGTAGTATAGTAGCAGTAGCAGCAGTAGTATAGTAGCAGTAGCAGCAGTAGTATAGTAGCAGTAGTATAGTAGCAGTAGCAGCAGTAGTATAGTAGCAGTAGCAGCAGTAGTATAGTAGCAGTAGCAGCAGTAGTATAGTAGCAGTAGCAGCAGTAGTACAGTAGCAGTAGTATAGTAGCAGTAGCGGCAGTAGTATAGTAGCAGTAGCAGCAGTAGTATAGTAGCAGTAGCGGCAGTAGTATAGTAGCAGTAGCAGCAGTAGTATAGTAGCAGTAGTATAGTAGCAGTAGCAGTAGCAGGTGGAGGAGGAGTGACTCTGTGTCGACACTAGCAGTACTCGACGGTGTGACCGTGTTTACCTTCCTGACAGCCAGGCTGCCCTGGGTCCCAGGCAGCCGCTCGATGAGGATGGGTCTCAGGTGCATCTCCCACAGTCGGGTCCCGTCCACCTGGGCTGCCAGGCGCCGCAGCTGGGATGGGGAGGTCTTCACGGGCTTGTGGGACAGCTGGGGGGAGGAGGAGGAGGAGGAGGAAGGGGACAGAGGACAGGCAGACCATAATGAGATGCTGTCATAAAGTCCATCACGAATTCTGGATCATATTGAACTGTATCATTACTCGATTACTCATTAGGATGCAAACTGAGCAGTGTTCCTGTGTGTGCGTGCGTGTTTCCGAGAGGTACTTCACCCGATCTTTTGCTAGGTCCACCGCAGGCAGGCGGTTGCTATGGTCACCGCTTGTCTCGTATGACAGACAGATCCCTAAAATCACGGCCAGCATCAGGACCGCGATCAGGCAGAAGATGAGCACGCGGGCCCGTGGCATGCGGATGCGGTCGCAGCCGGAGATCGGACCGCCGCCGTGGTTGACCTGGAGGGGCTTGTATCGCCGACTCGACCGGGACATGGTGGTACCGGCGGGGTTGAGGCCTACAGTGGAGCGTCTACGTGGTGGTCCGACTCCCACAACACATGGCACGTTTCCCAGCTACGTGTCGAAACCTATAGCGCAGAGAAGGAGAGCGTGGGGCGACCCCGGAACTCTGATCATTAACAGAACGTAACACACGGGACACGTCCTGTGACTGGCACCTATCGATCCCGAAGGGCCTGTGCAGAGAGTACAGTCTAGTGGACGTGTGGATCTATCAATGAGGATCTATCTATGAGGATCTATCCTGAAGCCTCAGCCCAACAGGACGGACCATTTCAACTCCTAAATGAGACCATGAACACAACTGTAGGCTCCTACTTGCAGAGCCGGGTTTAACGTTTCTCAGTGAAGTTGAACAGCATTATATCTCACACCATTTACTCGCATGTGCAACGATAAAGGGGATAATGTTCGTGGTCGGTAATAATATTCCACCTGTCATCACATCGACGTGGCGGATGCATCTACGTAGTCCTTTTTCCGCACACTGGAGGGTGGACAGTCATGATGAACGGCTGAACTCGGAGAGACGCAGGGCTGCAGGAGAGCAGCGTCTCACTTCCGGGTGTTGTAACGTCGCGTGGGCCGGAGCCTCTTAAAGGGACAGGGACTCTTTACGAGGCCACAACAGTCAACAACATTCTACTGTTGTGACTGGTAAACTACATTCATAAAAATAATCTCATCTCATGTTCATCCGGTTATCCGGGGTCGGGTCGCAGGGGGAGCAGCTCAAGCAGGGGGCCCCAGACTTCCCTTTCCCGGGCCACATTGACCAGCTCTGACGGGGGGATCCCGAGGCGTTCCCAGGCCAGTGTATCTCTCCACCTAGTCCTGGGTCTTCCCCGAGGTCTCCTCCCCACTGGACGTGCCTGAAACAAGCGCCCAGTGGGCATCCTTACCAGATGCCCGAACCACCTCAGCTGACTCCTTTCTAAGTAAAGTAGCAGCAGCTCTAATCCGAGTTCCTCACGGATGGCTGAGCTTCTCACCCTATCCCTGAGACGTCAGCCAGCAGCCGCCCTCCTGAGAAAACTCATCTCGGCCGCTTGTCGGCCCAACCCTCATGACCATAGGTCATATGGTCATAAAAATAATAAATAATAATAATCGAACCCTGGTAATGAATTATGATACTTTTTTCATCGGGTTGACCGTGTTTTCAAATGGCTTTTTGAATAACTGGTTTTGAATATTTTAGGGGGGATTTGGACAAAATCCATGGACCTTCCACTAACTGCCGTCGCATGATGACGCGCGCCCTTAAAGGGCCAGCGTACCACAGCCGCAGCCGCTGCTTGTTGTTATGCTGTTCACTCATTTTCTATTCGTTTATTCACACTTTATTCCAGTTCACTTTCTTCAGCCTTTAGTGACCTGCAGACACTATTCCATTGCATTTCCTTTCCATTATTCTATTGGTCTGACATTAGCTGAATACACATAGTCAGTTTATTACAACTCCATGTACACCCAGACAATATACTGCTCTCTATTTATATAGGCTCTACATAAACCAGTGCAATCCCAATTCACACTTCCATCAAGAACACTTTCTCTCCCCCCCCCCCCCCCCCTCTTTTTTATTTATTATATATATTATTTTAGATTATTATATTTAGACTTTATTATTTATTAAGGACCCGTCAGTGTCATCCCTCAGTTGTGTTCGAAATCGTTCCCTATTCACTCACTCACTATTCCCTATAGTGTTCATGATATAGTGCACTATATAGGGAACGAACAAACGAGAATTCGGACACTACGCTGAACATTTCTAAACGTCATTTGCGTCAGTGAATGCGCCGGGTATTTGTGTGACGCAGATGCGCCCACATTATATAAACAAACCGGGCACTCTCGAGGAAAGCTGGAGGTTGTAGTGATGTTGAATGTTACATTTCCTTGATCACGTTTTTTTTAATTAATTTTGAATGTTACATTTTCCACGTTAAATCCCAAATAAATTGTTGACACGTCTAAACGAAAGCCGGAGTCTCCATCATTAAATGTATTCGTTCTCGAGGTTATTCAGCTTCTTCTTCTCCTCCGGAAAGACACGACCGGAAGCAAAACCTTTCTGAGGCGGAGGTCCATGAGCGGAACAAGACTATTTTGATTCTCCCGCGCGGATTTATGTCTTTAAAAGCAAGAAGCGCGCCTTTCTCATTCGCGCCTTATGATCAACGTGAAGAGGGTCGCTCTCCTCTCTTTGTTATCAACTCTCCAACAACTTGGACTTAGACTTGACTAAGTCTCCTCCGGACCCCGACATGCATGTCATCAAACGAGGTGCGTATCTTCTGTCTCTGAATAATGTTGAGGTTATAAGGTTTGTTAAAAAATCTTTAACGTTACTGGCATCTGAGCCCCACCATGGATCCACCTGTGTAAGTTATACATGTATAAATAAATGTTTATACATATTCAGTTTACCTCGTTACTTTACACTGTTGTTGCATTCGAGCTGATCAGATGAACGCGGGAAAGAACCGCTTGTTAAGGTACTTTCTGTCTTTAAGTCCTCCTGAATATACGTCGTTTTGGTAGTTTAAACTACAAACAGTCTAGTAACGCAATGGTTCATTAGAGTCTAATTAACGACGTCGTTAAAGTATATCTGAGGGGTTACGGTTAGTGCGTGCTTAGTGCGACACGCTATTGCATCATTTCCTAACTGAGCGGTTCAATCTTTGAGCGGTTCAATCTTTGAGCGGTTCAATCATTGAGCGGTTCACTAACTGACAGATGTATTGAGTACTAGAGACCCCGGCTTGAGGAAAAAGTAAAGGGTAAACCTTGTTATCGAACAGCCCGGAAGCATAATTCTCACAAAGCCAAAGGGCACTTCCATCATAAGGTTTAGCACTAAGTCCCGGTTAACTTGCTCAGGTTTTATATATTAACCAGCTACTTGGAATACCCCCCAGTAGACGAATACAAGCATTTCTTATGAAAAAGAAAAAAGTGATTAGAGCCCTTTACATCGCTGAGGTCTTTGTAAATTAAAGTGTCGGGGCCCCAAACTGCTCTGGCATTGATACTGGGTTTGATATGATTCGTACAATTTTAATAATTTAGTAAGTAAAGATTATTAAAGTAAAGATTCAGCACATAAAAAAAAAATATGAATTTCAGTAAAAGCCTCACTACTCATCAAAAATATGTAATGAAGTAGGGGGAAAAAATGAATACTTCAGTGAAGTACGGATACAGCCTTTTTAGTGCTCCAAGTATAGTAGTGAAGTAGTTTAGTAGTTCCCTAACCGAACTGTTCCCTAACCTTCCCTCCTTCCTCCCAGATGGACGCCAGGAGCGCATCATGTTCGACAAGATCACGTCCCGCATCCAGAAGCTGTGCTACGGGCTGAACACGGACTTCGTGGACCCGACCCAGATCACCATGAAGGTGATCCAGGGGCTGTACAGCGGCGTGACCACGGTGGAGCTGGACACGCTGGCGGCCGAGATCACGGCCACGCTCACCACCAAGCACCCCGACTACGCCTGCCTGGCCGCCCGCATCGCCGTCTCCAACCTCCACAAGGAGACCAAGAAGGTGTTCAGCGACGTGATGGAGGACCTCTACAGCTACGTCAACCCGCTCAACGGCCGCCACTCGCCCATGATCTCCAAGGAGACGCTGGACATCGTCACGGACAACAAGGACCGCCTCAACTCCGCCATCATCTTCGACCGCGACTTCTCCTACAACTTCTTCGGCTTCAAGACGCTGGAGCGCTCGTACCTGCTGAAGATCAACGGCAAGGTGGCGGAGCGGCCGCAGCACATGCTGATGAGGGTGGCGGTGGGCATCCACAAGAGGGACATCGACGCCGCCGTGGAGACGTACAACCTGCTGTCGGAGAAGTGGTTCACGCACGCCTCGCCCACGCTGTTCAACGCCGGCACCAACCGACCGCAGCTCAGCAGCTGCTTCCTGCTGGCCATGAAGGACGACAGCATCGAGGGCATCTACGACACGCTCAAGCAGTGCGCGCTCATCTCCAAGTCGGCGGGCGGCATCGGCGTGGCGGTGAGCTGCATCCGCGCCACGGGGAGCTACATCGCCGGCACCAACGGCAACTCCAACGGCCTGGTGCCCATGCTGCGCGTGTACAACAACACGGCGCGCTACGTGGACCAGGGCGGCAACAAGCGCCCCGGGGCCTTCGCCATGTACCTGGAGCCCTGGCACGCCGACGTCTTCGAGTTCCTGGAGCTGAAGAAGAACACGGGCAAGGAGGAGCAGCGCGCCCGCGACCTGTTCTACGGCATGTGGATCCCCGACCTGTTCATGAAGAGGGTGGAGTCCAACCAGGAATGGTCCCTGATGTGCCCCAACGACTGCCCCGGGCTGGACGAGTGCTGGGGGGAGGAGTTTGAGAAGCTGTACACCGGCTACGAGGCGGCGGGCAAGGCCAAGCGCGTGGTGAAGGCACAGCAGGTGTGGCACGCCATCATCGAGTCGCAGACGGAGACGGGCACGCCCTACATGCTCTACAAGGACGCCTGCAACCGCAAGAGCAACCAGCAGAACCTGGGCTGCATCAAGTCCAGCAACCTGTGCACGGAGATCATCGAGTACACCAGCGGGGACGAGGTCGCCGTGTGCAACCTGGCCTCCATCGCGCTCAACATGTACGTGACGGCCGAGCGCACCTTCGACTTCAAGAAGCTGGCCAGCGTCACCAAGGTGATCGTGAAGAACCTCAACAAGATCATCGAGGTCAACTTCTACCCGGTGCCGGAGGGCGAGAGGTCGAACAAGCGGCACCGGCCTATCGGCATCGGCGTGCAGGGCCTGGCCGACGCCTTCATCCTGATGCGCTACCCCTTCGAGAGCCCGGAGGCCCAGCTCCTCAACAGGCACATCTTCGAGACCATCTACCACGCGGCGCTGGAGTCGAGCTGCGAGCAGGCGGCGGAGCTGGGGCCGTACGAGACGTACCCGGGCTGCCCCGTCAGCAAGGGGGTGCTGCAGTACGACATGTGGGGCGTGACCCCCACCGACCTCTGGGACTGGAAGCTGCTCAAGGAGAAGATCGCCAAGCACGGCGTGAGGAACAGCCTGCTGCTGGCGCCCATGCCCACCGCCTCCACGGCACAGATCCTGGGCAACAACGAGTCCATCGAGCCCTACACCAGCAACCTGTACACCCGCAGGGTGCTCTCGGGAGAGTTCCAGATCATCAACCCCCACATGCTGAAGGACCTCACGGAGAGGGGGCTGTGGAGCGAGGAGATGAAGAACCAGCTCATCGCGCAGAACGGATCCATTCAGGTAGAGGCTGCACCTAGCGCGCAACACACGCATGACACTCACACACACCACACACACACACACACACACACACACACACACACACACACACACACACACACACACACACACACACACACACACACACCTAAAACACACACACACACACCTATACGTGCTGCGCTGCCACCCCCCCCCCGCACGTTTAGATGTGTGTGTGTGTGTGCGCACACACACATCTAAACCTAAACACACACACATCCAAACGCACACACACCTAACCACACTTATTCTGCCGTGCTGTATGTTGACCTCATGCCTCCGCCGCTGTCCCCCTGCAGGCCATCTCTGGGATCCCGGCGGACCTGAAGGAGCTCTACAAGACGGTGTGGGAGATCTCCCAGAAGACCATCCTGAAGATGGCCGCGGACCGCGGGGCCTACATCGACCAGAGCCAGTCGCTCAACATCCACATCGCAGAGCCCAACTACGGCAAGCTGACCAGCATGCACTTCTACGGCTGGAAACAGGTGAGTCCCCTCCACTATCCCCTGGATTAACCTTTAATAGATCAGCTCTTAAAGGGCTGATGTCACGCCACCAGGTGTGAGTGTGATGAGGCATTACAAGCCATAGGAAGTCTGCCCTTTCCTGTGTGTCCGCATAGCTGTACGATGGATGGCCCACGAGTGAGGTCACGAGGGCACAGGGAAAGGCCGGTTCTCAAACGGCTTGTAATGACATCACCCCCTAACGTACCCGCTCAAGAGCTTCAGGACACGTTAAGAGACGAGTCTCTCCCCCCTCCAGGGCCTGAAGACCGGCATGTACTACCTGCGGACGAAGCCGGCCGCAGCGCCCATCCAGTTCACGCTGAACAAGGACATGCTGAAGGAGGAGGCCCCGGCGGAGACAGCCGAGGAGGCCAAGGAGCGCAACACAGCCGCCATGGTCTGCTCCCTGGAGAACCGCGACGACTGCCTCATGTGTGGCTCCTAGTGCTCACTGAGGGAGGGGCTGTCACTGAGGGAGGGGCCGTCACTGAGGGGGGGAGGAGCCATCACTGAGGGGAGGAGCCATCACTGAGGGGGGGAGGGGCTGTCACTGAGGGTAGGAGCCATCACTGAGGGGAGGAGCCATCACTGGGGGGTTGCTCTATGAAATTTCCACTTCCATGCACTCCTATGAATTGTATATTTATCAAGGGTTCAATAGTCACTTTTTTTAACGTTCGAAGAACTCTAGTTTGAGAAATCTTTGGGAAAAAAATATTAATCTGATTCTGTTTGTTATTGCTTTTGTTCTATAATAAAACTAAAATGCAGCAATTGGTTCTGAAGTTATTTGGGAGGAATGAAAGCAGCAGAGCAATGAACTTAAACAGCTCAGTTCTACTACAGCAAGCGGCTACTACCTGAACACGCATCTTCTCCACGTGGTGTCTACGTGAACAGGTAAAGACTGCAGGTCCTGTTAAACAGACGGGCAGATTACGTGATCAGAACCAGTCTTCACCAGCTGGGCCCAGGGGGTTTAGCCGCTGGTAAGGCCGGAAACGTGACTATCTGCTGCTCATCATTAGAAAGCCATCACTATGCGCTTGTGCTTAAAGGGGATGTATCGCAATGGCGAGGCGCACACAGCTTTTGGCCGTGTTCGGTAAGGGCGGGCAAAGCAGAAAGGGGAGGTAATATGATAATTCCAGATCGGCGCGTCTGAACTGTTTCTTCAAAGGCAGAGCAGGCTACCTAGTGCTCGTTACACCTATCTCCATTTCTAGCTACTAGGGACGCATAGGTAGGCAAGAGAAACTCATTGTTAGATTACCAAGATTATTTTTTTTAAATCGGTGAGCTCACTTTAATACTTACGCATAAAGGGAACCTTAAAGCGAACTTTTAATTCTTGATCTGATATTTTACGGTTCACCCACCCTCTTGTCGTTCACTACGATGAGGAAATGAAACACCAGAGAAATGCTTTTTTAAATATATTTTCTTATAAAATAATGAAAACATAATTTACACTTTAAATGTACACTCATTGATACAACCCCAAGCAAAACAAAGTTCAATCTAACACGTTTTAACTTCGGCCAGACGTCACAGAGCATACAATGGAATCGACACAGTACCCTCTCATCTTCACTATTTTGTTATCAGATCCAAAAGTGGCCAATGTCTTTAAAAATAAATTATCAAAATATTAAACATCTAAAAAAGAAGCTTGTCTTGATGCATTACTGTGATCTGTGCAATACGGCTGCACTGCGCTATGCTCCACGCTCAGGTAATCATTAGCATCCATCGATTTGTATACAAAAACCAAAAAAAAGCATTGCCCCACCACATGCAAAGAAAACTAACGATTAAGACATTTATAAAAAACAAATCAACACCTATTAAGCTGCTTGGTTCAAAGTCGTTCCCCGTCCAAGAAACAGTAAGAATGTAGAAGATTTTAAAAGGATGCGTGTTGACACTTGACTTAACATCTCGCTCAATCTGCAATCCCCAAATCCAAAGAATATCAACTCCAGTAAAAAACCCTTCTGAACCAGAACCCATCTTGCAGGAAATCACCTTCTCGGACCCAATCCTCCTCTTCGAATAAGAACAACAGTGTTTTGTAATGAATCAAATCTGTCAAAATTGATCGAAGCCTGAATCCCGGCCAAACTCTCACCACCTCCGAGGGTTTGTGAGCCTGTCCTGTCGGAAGCCTCGCTCGGAGCCCCAGAGACGGGTAGGATCGGCGGACCAGGGGACTCGAACACAGTGATTCCACGCGTATAAATATCAAGTCTTCCAAAAAGGTGGAGAGGGGAAAAGTCTCGTGTCCACCGAGTCTTCTCTGTCCTTCCCAGGATCAGAGAGAACGTGGATTGGTGCGTTGCCATCTATGAGTTGGGTGGGCGTCGTCCTGAGAGGGTTGGGGGCGGAGCTCCAGTTTGATCCGGTGGGGTTGTGACAGGGTGAATCGTCCACGGGGGTGTAGACATGAACAGTACAAGTGAGAGTAAAACGCACCCCAGCTGAGATTTCTGGAAAGCTTTTCATTCAGTACCAGTTTTTTTTGATTAAACACAAAATACATTTCTGTATTAAAAATAAAATATCATATATAAGTAGGGTATTGTCAAACGGGCTAGCAGTATAAATAGCGTATTTTATGATCGTTTAGGTTAAGGACTTAGAAAACACTCAGTCGCACTTCATTCTCTCATCAGCCACTCAACGGATATGTACACGAAGACACTGAAGCTACGGTCTCTAACTGAAGACCACGCAGAACTTCAGTTTGTACAACACCATGTACTCTCATATTTGTTCATTTTCATTGGTTCTTTTTGATTATAGAAAACAATTGTCCCTTGTCATAAAGTCCGGTTCCAAAGACCCTCCGAAATCGGACGACAGGACGTAAAACAGAGAGAGAAACAACATCTGGAGAATCGAGATTAAGATTAACTGTGGAAATCCACCAGATCCGGCATCACTGAGCTCATGACATCAATTCGCTTCCCGCTCGCTACACAAGCTGATGGCTTGTGTGTCACCAGTATGCATCTCTCTCTCACACACGCGCACACACACACACACACACACACACACACACACACACACACACACACACACACACACACACACACACACACACACACACACACACACACACACACACACCCCAGCTGACTTGCATCAGAACAGTATTAGGCCTTCCTCAGATAATGAGTCTTCCCCTACTCCTACGTCCCTGGGCTCTGAGCGTATAGATATATAGATGTACAGTAAGCATTACAGTATAGAAAAATAAACAGGTATAGCCAGAGGACAGCCTGGAGAGACATATTGAAGACCATTTTGGTGGAGCGCGGAGAGAGGGTGTGCGTGTGTGTGGGTGGAGAGGGGGGGGGCACAATAGGCGTGTTTAAAGTGTTGGGCTCACATTTACAAAATATTTATATATTTTTGTCCTCCCTTTTAAAAGTTCTTCGTAGTTCTCTCCTGTTTAAGGCGGTCCAGTTTAAAGTGGAGGGAGGAATCTAGCAGGAGAGTCAACGTGTTGAACAGCGCATTACTGCAGCTTAAAACCAGTCCTCATGTCTAGAGGGACTCCAGCTTTAAACCAGTCCTCATATCTAGAGGGACTCCATCTTTAAACCAGTCCTCATATCTAGAGGGACTCCATCTTTAAACCAGTCCTCATGTCTAGAGGGACTCCATCTTTAAACCAGTCCTCATATCTAGTGGGACTCCATCTTTAAACCAGTCCTCATGTCTAGAGGGACTCCAGCTTTAAACCAGTCCTCATATCTAGTGGGACTCCATCTTTAAACCAGTCCTCATATCTAGAGGGACTCCATCTTTAAACCAGTCCTCATGTCTAGAGGGACTCCAGCTTTAAACCAGTCCTCATGTCTATAGGGACTCCAGCTTTAAACCAGTCCTCATATCTAGTGGGACTCCATCTTTAAACCAGTCTCCGTCAGCGTCTTCCAAAATCCTCTCCTCCGACATCGCCGGCGTCCTGGTGTGTGAGGTCACTTCCTGTCGGGCTGCGGGCCGGTGTGAGGTCACATCCTGTCGGGCTGCGGGCTGGCGAACAGCATGCTGAACTTGCGGAGCTGCTCGCTGGCGGAGGAGCTCTCCTCCTGCAGCCGCTGGTTGTTCTGACGGAGGTCCGCCATCTCCGCCATCAGCACCACCTTGTCCTTCTTCTCCTGCAGGGTTGGATGGTAAACGGACCGCATTTATACCAGCGGCCACTCAAAGCGCTTTACGATACCGCCTCACGTTCACCTAATCATGCACACATTCACACACCGACGGCGGAGTCAGCCAATCAGGGCAGAGGACAGAGGGCTCCGACCTTCTCCTGCTCCTCTAAGAGGAGGACGGAGAGGAGGAGGGGAGGACCCCTAGAGGAGCTGGAGGAGGAGGGGAGGACCCCCCCTAGAGGAGCTGGAGGAGGAGGGGAGGACCCCCCCTAGAGGAGCTGGAGGAGGAGGGGAGGACCCCCCCTAGAGGAGCTGGAGGAGGAGGGGAGGACCCCCCCTAGAGGAGCTGGAGGAGGAGGGGAGGACCCCCCCTAGAGGAGCTGGAAGAGGACGGGAGGACCCCCCCTAGAGGAGCTGGAGGAAGAGGGGAGGACCCCCCCTAGAGGAGCTGGAGGAGGAGGGGAGGACCCCTAGAGGAGCTAGAAGAGGACGGGAGGACCCCCCCTAGAGGAGCTGGAGGAGGAGGGGAGGACCCCCCCTAGAGGAGCTGGAGGAGGAGGGGAGGACCCCCCCTAGAGGAGCTGGAGGAGGAGGGGAGGACCCCCCCTAGAGGAGCTGGAGGAGGAGGGGAGGACCCCCCCTAGAGGAGCTGGAGGAGGAGGGGAGGACCCCTAGAGGAGCTAGAAAAGGACGGGAGGACCCCTAGAGGAGCTGGAGGAGGAGGGGAGGACCCCTCCTAGAGGAGCTGGAGGAGGAGGGGAGGACCCCCCCTAGAGGAGCTGGAGGAGGAGGGGAGGACCCCCCCTAGAGGAGCTGGAGGAGGAGGGGAGGACCCCTAGAGGAGCTAGAAGAGGACGGGAGGACCCCCCCTAGAGGAGCTGGAGGAGGAGGGGAGGACCCCCCCTAGAGGAGCTGGAGGAGGAGGGGAGGACCCCCCCTAGAGGAGCTGGAGGAAGAGGGGAGGACCCCCCCTAGAGGAGCTGGAGGAGGACAGAGGGCGGTCTCCTACCTTCTCCAGGTCGGTGTTGAGCTGCCTCAGCTTCACCTCCAGGTGGTGCAGGCGTCCTGGCAGGTCGTGGTTCACCTCGTCGCTGAGGAGACACACGCAGTAACATGAAGGGATGAACGAGACTCTGTGGTTCAGGGGTCCTCTACTCAGTCCTCAGACCCACAGGGCAGTACCGGCTTCAGCCGCCAGGTGGCAGCGTTGGTGTGCGTGTGTAATGAGTTTTCACTGCAGAAGAAGAGCTCTAACATTATCTCACCGTCAGGGGATAGAAACAAACCTAAGGATAACTTAGTCGTTATAACCCTTGGTGTGTGTGTGTGTGTGTGTGTGTGTGTGTGTGTGTGTGTGTGTGTGTGTGTGTGTGTGTGTGTGTGTGTGTGTGTGTGTGTGTGTGTGTGTGTGTGCGCGCCCCTACCCGCTGAAGGTGGGCGTGGTCCGCGGCGTCTGCGGCGTCTGGAACTGGACCGGACTGACGGACGGACGCAGGTCCTGACCTCCGACCGGAGGCTCCGTCAGCGAGAAGAGAGACACCGCCCTCTGAACTGCACGCACACACACACACACACACACACACACACACACACACGAGACAGACACACACACACGAACACACAAGAGAGACACGCACACACACACAAATTAGCTGTAGCACAACCAGGTCCATGGTGTTTGTTTGTTGCCGTAGAGACACACTGGGTAACACACACACACACACACACACACACACACACACACACTCCCTCACCCCCTCACTCCCCCCCCCCCCTCCCGTATCATCCCTGCGTGGCTTAGCCCCGGTGCGGCGGTGCTAAAGGGTCGGAGGTCAGAGGTCAAAGGGGGCGTCCTCACCCTCACCTTCGTAGGCGCGGGCGGCGCTGACCAGGCTGGTCCACTCCAGCCCCCCCCCGCTGGTGTCCGGGAGCGGCATCAGCCCCGGGTCCAGCCGCCGCAGGGGGGGCACCTGGTCCCGCCCCTCCACCAGGGAGAGCTCCGAGGAGGAGAGGGCCGCTGGGGGGGGGGGGGGGGGAGAGAGTGAGTTAACTCTGATCTGCCGGCTGGTGGTTGGCCCCCCCTGGAGGTTAGATCACCCCCCCCCCGTCCCAGTGTCCCCCCCGCTCACCTTTCTTGGCCCCCTGGCCCCCGGGGGGGGGCCCGTGGGGCTTGCGGGTGGGCAGGGTGCAGGTGAATAGGACGTCGGCGGGGGCGCCCACGCTCTCCGCCGCCGCGTAGCTGGCGTCGCGGCGCCCGCTGCACAGCGACTCGTCGGAGAAGGTCCTCTGGAGGGGGCGCCTGGGGGACTGGGGGGGGGAGAGGGGGAGAGGGGGGGAGAGTGGGGAGAGGGGGGGAGAGAGAGGGAGGGTGAGGTGACCCTCCAGATTGAGGACCGCCGGCGGGACCGACCCTTCTCTGAGTTACTACGAGTTCATCTTCAGTCTAAGTGTGAATCCCCCTCCTGGCTCTGTACCGCGACTCTCTGGGGGGGGGTACGTACGGTGTCTCTCTGGGGGGGGGTACGGTGTCTCTCTGGGGGGGGGTACGGTGTCTCTCTGGGGGGGGGGTACGGTGTCTCTCTCTGGGGGGGGGGGGGTACGTACGGTGTCTCTCTCTGGGGGGGGGGTACGTACGGTGTCTCTCGGGGGGGGGGGGTACGGTGTCTATCTGGGGGGGGGTACGTACGGTGTCTCTCTCTGGGGGGGGGTACGGTCTTTCTCTCTGGGGGGGGGGTACGTACGGTGTCTCTCGGGGGGGGGGGTACAGTGTCTCTCTCGGGGGGGGTACAGTGTCTCTCTGGGGGGGGGGTACAGTGTCTCTCTGGGGGGGGGGTACGTACGGTGTCTCTCTGGGGGGGGTACGGTGTCTCTCTCTGGGGGGGGTATGTATGGTGTCTCTCTGGGGGGGGGGGTACGGTCTTTCTCTCTGGGGGGGGGGTACGTACGGTGTCTCTCTCTGGGGGGGGGGGTACGGTCTTTTCTCTCTGGGGGGGGGGGTACGTACGGTGTCTCTCGGGGGGGGGTACAGTGTCTCTCTCGGGGGGGGGGGTACGTACGGTGTCTCTCTGGGGGGGGGGGGGTACGGTGTCTCTCGGGGGGGGGGGGGGGTACGGTGTCTCTCTGGGGGGGGGTACGGTGTCTCTCTGGGGGGGGGGGTACGGTGTCTCTCGGGGGGGGGGTACGTACGGTGTCTCTCGGGGGGGCGTCGACCGGGTAGTCCATGATGATGAGCTTCTTCAGGTCGTCCTCCACGGTGCTCTTGTAGGTCCTCCGCGGGGAGCGCAGGTCCCTCAGCGACGCCCGCAGACGCGGCTGGCCGAACACGTTCTTGGAGTTCAGCTCCACCTGCCTGGGGGGGGTCAAGTTGCATTAACTGAAGTTCAACCTCTGTGCCTGCCCTTTACAAGCGGCGCGATCAGCCGCCCGCACGCCGGCCTTCCCAGAACCCCTGCCCCACGGGAGCACGTGTCCAGAAGAGTCCGATATAAGGGACGAGGTGAGGGTCCCATTGGAGGCCACGTGCTTGGTGGGGCCTGAAGCATTAGTTTACAGGTTGCTAAAGGTCCAATGGAATGCCACCAGGTGTGGTGTGATTAGCTGCTAAAAGCCGTTTTGGAAATCTGCCCCTTATGACATCACAGGTGGGCGTGTCCACCTAGATGTGTGACGGATGGATGAACAACGTTGGCTACAGTCCACTGGGCGGGCTGGTAGACGGATCTATCCAGCACACATCTAGGTGGACACGCCCACCTGTGATGTCATAAGGGGCAGATTTCCAAAACGGCTCGTACCGGCTAATCACAACACACCTGGTATCATGCCATGGGACCTTTAATGTAAAGGAATATAAAGAGGACTACTTTCCACCTAGTTGGCTAAGTAGTACCAGTTGTAGTTAAGTTATAGAATAATACGGTGCTAGACTTACTTCTTGCTGCCGTTGTCAGAGCTGGAGGTCGTGGGGATGACCAGGCCGGAGAGGCCGTTGTCCTCCGGTTGCCACGCCGACGTCCTGCTCTTCCCGTAGAAGCTTTTGGGGGCGGAGCTGGAGAGGGGGGCGGAGTTCAGCAGGGCCAGGGTGGGCGTGGCCGCGGAGGCTCTGGCGGGACGGCCCTGGTTGGAGGAGGGTGTCTGGTACCCCTGGGGGGTGTAGCAGCCCCTGGGGGGGGGGGGGGGGAGAGACGGGGTCAACCGGGACTTCGGGGTACCGGGGAACCCATTAGAGCCCCTCAACGGAGGAGACTCACGACTCACTGGATCAGAGCTCACCTGGACTCTGCAGAGACCAGGTGAGCTCACGTCCCCGGTGGAAATCAGGCTTTACAGTATTAGGGGGGGGGAGGAGTCCTCCCCCCCCCTAATACTGTAAAGCCTGATTTCCACCGGGGACGTCTTGGCTGCGGTCACCGCAGCAGATCGCTGCCCCTCTAATCAATGAGACCATTCCCACCGGGCGCGGCTGCGGGACGTCTCAGCAGCGTCCCAGGAGCAGCTCGCCGCGCCGCAGCGCTATCGTTCCGTTAGCGCACTTCCATTTGTGACGCGAGCCGTTGCTGAACCGCGACAATTTCAACATGGACGACCAGAGACTGATTGTCGAAGTGGAGCAACATAAAATCATTTATGAAATAAATCATCCTTTTTATAAGGACCATGCCAGAAAGGACAAAGCCTGGCATTTAATGGCAGTAGTTTTGGGAGTGGAAGGTGAGTACATTAGGTTTAGGATTATCGCGTGATCTCGTGTGATTACTTCTGGCTCGCAAGGCAGCGCTACGCTGCCGTTACGCGCCCGGTGGAAATTGACGCAGAGTTCGCAGCCGTTCCGCGGCGCGTGCGTCACAACAAAGTACAAAGTAGAATGCACATAAACACATGGTTACATCTCCCAGACCAACGGTACGGTACCTGTAACGAAGCATCGTGTTCTAAGAGGTGTTCCGCCTAGCGCCCGGTGATAGCCCGGTACAGTCCACCACCGACTGAGTCCTTTAATCCGGCCGGACGGACGCGCTGGTTTGTGTGTTTAATGTGAGTCTGTGTGCGTTCATAACCGGGGGGGGGGGGGGGGAGGGGCTTAGCCACACATCCCTGGTGGCAGCTGGCCTGACAGCCTGTCGCTGCGCGGGGTTTAGCTGGCCTTACCGGACAGAACCGGCTGAGCTCCCCGGTGACGTCTCTTACCTCCGGTGGAACGGGTCCGCCTTGTCCGCGCTGGAGCCGGGCGGGGGGAACGTCCTGGTCCGGTATCCTTTGTTCTGATTGGCCGGTGAAGATTCCCGCCTCCGGCCCTCGCCGCTGCCGGCGCTGCCCCCCCCGCTCCTCACCACGGAGGGGGGGTCCTGGGGCCCGCCCAGCGACCCCTGACCCAGGTACCCCTGGATCGTGAGCACCGGCCCCAGTAGCCCCGGGCCCAGCACCCCCAGGGTGAGGGGCTTGTGGGAGGGGCCTGGGCCGGCAGGGGGGGGGCGGGCGTGGTGGGTGAAGTGGGGCGGGGCGTCGATGCCGCTGTCACTGGAGCCGCCCTTGTTGAAGGGGTCGGGGTCGGCGGGGTCGGGGGCGTCGCCCGGGCCCCCGCCCCCGTTGCCCATGACCTCCCCCCCCCGGGGGGCGCCGTCGAACCAGCGCTCGTCGCTGTGGCCGCTG
Source organism: Gadus morhua (assembly GCF_902167405.1). Classification (NCBI taxonomy): domain Eukaryota; kingdom Metazoa; phylum Chordata; class Actinopteri; order Gadiformes; family Gadidae; genus Gadus; species Gadus morhua. The sequence goes on from NC_044063.1 coordinate 2,033,309, forward strand.
GACGCGTTGCTGGACAGCGTGTTGCTGCTGGAGTGGCTGGAGTACTGAGCCTCGCCCTGCAGACCAGAGCAGTGGAGCACAGAGCCGTCAGACCAGAGCAGTCAGACCAGAGCAGTCAGACAGAGCCGTCAGAACAGAGCAGTGGAGCACAGAGCCGTCAGACACAAAGCAGTCAGACCAGAGCAGTCAGACCAGAGCAGTGGAGCACAGAGCCGTCAAGACACAGAGCAGTCAGACCAGAGCAGTGGAGCACAGAGCGGTCAGACACAGAGCAGTCAGACCAGAGCAGTCAGACCAGAGCAGTCAGACCAGAGCAGTGGAGCACAGAGCCGTCAAGACACAGAGCAGTCAGACCAGAGCAGTGGAGCACAGAGCGGTCAGACACAGAGCAGTCAAACACAGAGCAGTGGAACACAAAGCAGTCAAACACAGAGCAGTCAGACAAGAGCAGTCGAACACAGAGCAGTCAGACAGAGCAGTCAGACACAGAGCAGTCAGACCCGAGCAGTCGCGCACAGAGCAGTCAGACCAGAGCAGTCGAACACAGAGACAACCCATAGACTAGGAGATGAAACACAGAATTCCTCTCCTGCACCAGGAGAGGATGCGAGGAGACAGAGACTCATGTAGGACGCGTTAGGACGGGTTTGGGTCTGACCTTTGAGTGCCTGTTGGGAGAGTCCTTCCCCGGGACGTCATGCCTGGGGGGCCTTCGCTGCCCCCCCCCTGCACCCATACCTCGAGACGGCACTGGGACATGCCAGACCGGCTCTGCGAACACACAAACTATTTATAAACCCTATAACTAGCACGACTATAGTTAAAACTGACAACACATGTGTGCATCTATTTGTGTGTGCACACGTACGTGGGTGTGTGTGTGTGTGTCACTGCATGTGTGTGCACAATTGCGTGTGTGTGTGCACGTCGGTGCGTGTGTGCGTGCGTGTGCGTACCTGGTTTGCAGCGCTCCATCGTGCTCTCCTGGCTGGTGAAGCCAGACGACGACTCTCCACTGGAGGTCACGTCCAGCGCCATGGGGGGTTCGTAGCCCACCAGGGGGCGCTGTCCCGGGACGAACCTACACACACACACACACACACACACACACACACACACACAGTGATGAGAGGCTGACAGACGCCACGTCTCACAGAGTCGTCCCTTTGTTCGGGGCGCTGGAGGCGGAGCTTCAGGTTTTTGTGGTCTGGGTTCCGCCGTTCCTCGGCCGTTGAGCGGGAAACGAGTTCCTCAGGTCCGACCGGGCGTCCAAACCCCCCCCGCATTCAGCGCTACAGCCTCCCACACACAACAGCCTCTCTCTGTTCACAGGCTCTTGAGGAGCGCTTAATGGGGAGCGCTTAGGGAGCGGAGAGCAGTCATTACAGACGGGAGGACAGGTTTAGTAAGGACCGCCGGGGGCGTAGAGGAGGGTTAATACACACACTGAACACACACACACTGAAGACACACACACAAAGAACACACACTGAACACACACACACTGAACACACACACACAAAGAACACACACTGAACACACACACACACACAAAGAACACACACTGAACACACACACACTGAACACACACACACTGAACACACACACAAAGAACACACACTGAACACACACACACTGAACACACACACACTGAACACACACACAAAGAACACACACTGAACACACACACACTGAACACACACACACACAAAGAACACACACTGAACACACACACACTGAACACACACACACTGAAGACACACAAAGAACACACACTGAACACACACACACTGAACACACACACACAAAGAACACACACACACACACACAAAGAACACACACTGAACACACACACTGAACACACACACACTGAACACACACACACACACACAAAGAACACACACTGAACACACACACACTGAACACACACACACACTGAAGACACACAAAGAACACACACTGAACACACACACTGAACACACACACACACTGAACACACACACACAAAGAACACACACACACTGAACACACACACACACACACACAAAGAACACACACACACAAAGAACACACACACACTGAACACACACACACACACACACAAAGAACACACACTGAACACACACACTGAACACACACACACTGAACACACACACACACACACACACACACAAAGAACACACACTGAACACACACACACTGAACACACACACACTGAAGACACACAAAGAACACACACACACTGAACACACACACTGAACACACACACACACTGAACACACACACACAAAGAACACGCACACACTGAACACACACACACACACACAAAGAACACACACTGAACACACACACTGAACACATACACACTGAACACACGCACACACACAAAGAACACACACTGAACACACACACACACTGAACACACACACACTGAAGACACACAAAGAACACACACTGAACACACACACTGAACACACACACACACACTGAACACACACACACTGAAGACACACTGAACACACACACTGAACACACACACACACACACTGAAGACACACACACACAAAGAACACACACTGAACACACACATAAACACACACACTGAACACACACACACACACACACTGAACACACACACACACACACACACACACACTGAGCACACACACACACACACACACACTCACACACACACACACACACACACAATGAACACACACACACAATGAACACACACACACAATGAACACACACACACACTGAACACGCACACACTGAACACACAGAACACCCACACACACTGAACACGCACACACACACGCACACACACACACACACTGAACACGCACACACTGAACACCCACACACACACACTGAACACACACACACTGAACACGCACACACACACACACTGAACACGCACACACACACACACACACTGAATACACAGAACACACACACACTGAACACACACAGAACACCGACACACACACACACACTGAACACACACAGAACACCGACACCGACACACACACACACACACTGAACACACACACACACACCTGTCGGGGGAGGGCTTGTAGCGTAGGAAGGGGCCGAGGCCGGGGGCGCCGTGGGGGCCCAGCAGCCCGGGGGAGGGGGAGGAGAAGCTGGCGGAGGGGTTCCTGTAGGGCAGTGACCGCTCGCCCCCTGCTGGGGACACCGTGTACTGGTTCTCTGGGTAGCTCACCGGCCTGGGAGGGGGGGGGGGGGGACACGGGTCAGAGACGCACAAGGTCCCCACGGAGTCACTGGGGAGGCGGACGGGGTGTGAGTGTGTGTGCGTGTGTGTGTGCGTGCGTGCGTGCGTGCGTGTTCAGTGTGCGTGTATGTGTTCAGTGTATGTGTTCAGTGTATGTGTTCAGTGTGTGCGTGTGTGTGTTCAGTGTGTGTGTGTGTGTGTGTGTGTGTGTGTGTGTTCAGTGTGTGTGTTTATGTGTGTGTTCAGTGTGTGTGTGTGCGTGCGTGCGTGTTCAGTGTGCGTGTATGTGTATGTGTTCAGTGTATGTGTTCAGTGTGTGTGTGTATGTGTTCAGTGTGTGTGTGTATGTGTTCAGTGTGTGCGTGTGTGTGTTCAGTGTGTGTGTGTGTGTGAGCCCAATGGCAATAATGAGATTACAACTTCAATGAACCAAAACAAATTAAAATAATGACAGAAAGTAATGAGTTGTAGGAATAACAATTGCAGATTTATGTTAACACGTGTAAACAGAACTGCCCTGTAATGAGGATTAAGATAGAGAACAAGACAGGACTGGACTTGAACCAACACTTTATCCTAACTCCTTGATGTTTTTCCATGGATTACTTAGCCTTAATGAGACCTGCAGTGAACTCAGGTCGTTAATGAGACCTGCAGTGAACTCAGGTCGTTAATGAGACCTGCTGTGAACTCAGGTCGTTAATGAGACCTGCAGTGAACTCAGGTCGTTAATGAGACCTGCTGTGAACTCAGGTCGTTAATGAGACCTGCAGTGAACTCAGGTCGTTAATGAGACCTGCAGTGAACTCAGGTCGTTAATGAGACCTGCAGTGAACTCAGGTCGTTAATGAGACCTGCAGTGAACTCAGGTCGTTAATGAGACCTGCTGTGAACTCAGGTCGTTAATGAGACCTGCAGTGAGCTCAGGTCGTTAATGAGACCTGCAGTGAGCTCAGATCGTTAAGGAGACCTGCAGTGAGCTCAGATCGTTAAGGAGACCTGCAGTGAGCTCAGATCGTTAAGGAGACCTGCAGTGAGCTCAGATACAGGTCGTTAGGGGGCAGAATGGCCGACTCATCTTTCTCCAGCATGTCTCCAGGTTAAGCCCTTCTTCATCAGCATGTCCGTGATGCTCCACAGGGCTATACAGAGACCGGTACCGGTCCCAGTATAGCCCTGTGCTGCACTGGGACCGGTACCGGTCCCAGTATAGCCCTGTGCTGCACTGGGACCGGTACCAGTCCCAGTATAGCCCTGTGCTGCACTGGGACTGGTACCGGTCCCAGTGCAGCACAGGGCTATACAGAGACCGGTACCGGTCCCAGTATAGCCCTGTGCTGCACTGGGACTGGTACCGGTCCCAGTATAGCCCTGCAGCACAGGGCTATACTGAGACCGGTACCGGTCCCAGTATAGCCCTGTGCTGCACTGGGACCGGTACCAGTCCCAGTGCAGCACAGGGCTACACTGGGACTTGTACTGGTCCAGTGCAGCACAGGGCTATACTGGGACCGGTACCAGTCCCAGTGCAGCACAGGGCTATACTGGGACTGGTACTGGTCCAGTGCCCAGATCAACCCTTAGGTTAGTCGCGATCCACGCTTAGTACCCGACATCTGAACCATTTTGCAACATGTTTTACACATGGATGCATCAACACAGCAGGTAAGCTGCGGCGCAGCCTCAACGGAAGGTTAACGTTGTTGGGGGGGGCACGTCCGGCCCTTGCGGTTGACGTCAGGGGTCGGCGTTGGTGCCCCGGCTCCTGGGGGCCTCACCTCTTGGCGCTGCCGTGATGCGTCTCTCTGTAGGGGACGGCCACCAGCGTCTTGTGTGCGCGGGGCAGGGGGGGGGCCGGCGGGCCCATGTGGGCCCAGCGCTGGGGGTGAGGGGGGGTGCCGTGGAGGGGGGGGCTGTCCCAGCGACACCCGGGGGGCCGCGGGGAGGGCCGGTAGCCCACCGCCACGGGCTCAGGCTCCGGCTTCTGCTCCATGGTCTTCATCTCATACTCCTCCGTACAGCCCCTGAGGGAGGGGGGAGGGGGGGGAGGGAGGAGGGGGGGAGGAGGGGGGAGGGAGAGGAGGGAGGAGGGAGGGAGGGAGGGGGGGAGGAAGGAGGGAGGGAAGGAGGGGGAGGGAGAGAGATGGAGGGAAAAACAGGGAGAGATGGAGAGCAAGAGAGACATAGGGAGGGAGAAGGAGAGAGAGAGGGGGAGGGAGGGAGGGATGGAGGGAGAGAGAAAGAAGCATATCTTTTAGACCACATGTTGGAGTACATCAGAATCAGCTGATCAGCGGACACGGTACTGCCCTGTTCCCCTGAGCAGGTTGGGGATGGAGGGGCTCGGTTCAATTCTCATAAGAACCTCAGGTAATGAACCCCAACGATTGTAGCTTCATGTCCTCCACGTTCCTCACCGTGGATGTGAGTACGGGGTGATTAGCGCTCACAGCTCTCCCCTCGCTGAAGGACCTCCTGATGTCTGATTAACCCCAGACCCTAGCGGGGGGTGTTAACTACACTAACGAGCTCCCTGGTCATTTAGCAAAGGAGGCAGAGGATCATCAGAGCTCTGCTAAGACCCCCCCCCCCCCCCCAGGGTGTGTGGGTGGGGAGGGGAGGGTGGGGAGTGAAGACACCAGCCAGTACCCGGTTATCCCTGCTACTGGCTGGCAGTGGGTTAAATATAGACACAAGGGAAGGAGAGAGCTCTCCTACTCCATCAGAGACGGGGAGGGAATCATTGCATATGTGTGTGTGTGTGTGTGTGTGTGTGTGTGTGTGTGTGTGTGTGTGTGTGTGTGTGTGTGTGTGCGCGCGTACACGCATGCAGCACAACACAATCTAATCAACACATCACGTTTTTTTAATAAGCTATAAAGAATAAACTATAAGGTTTAGAAAATTCTACACTAGAATGATTTAGCGTCCTCAAAGAGGGGGTTTGCAGCGGTGTTGTTTGTAGGGCGGACTAGTGGACGCCCGTGGTATTGCGGGACGAGCTACATGATGCAAGTGGAGCCCAATCCTACAGCCATGTCCTTCAGGCCCACCCGGGGGGGCTACGTGTGTGTTATGCTAGCAGCTCCGTTTCAGCACATGCGCATGTGATGGATTCATAAACATCAGAACCTCCCTTTGCATTGTGTTGTAATATTGTATTGTCAAATGTTAATGAAAACCTAAAGATAAATCAAAATCTGGGAATGTATTTTTGTGAATCCTGGTGACTGTAGAATGAACCCAGTGCTGCAGGCTCCAGGCAACACGCAGTGATGTACTACAAGAAAACACATCCAACAACACATCCAACGCAACACATCCAACGCAACACATCCAACGCAACACATCCAACGCAACACATCCAACAACACATCCAACACAACACATCCAACGCAACTCATCCAACACAACACATCCAACAACACATCCAACAACACATCCAACGCAACTCATCCAACGCAACTCATCCAACAACACGTCCAACGCAACACATCCAACGCAACTCATCCAACAACACATCCAACAACACATCCAACACAACACATCCAACGCAACACATCCAACAACACATCCAACAACACATCCAACGCAACACATCCAACGCAACTCATCCAACGCAACACATCCAACGCAACACATCCAACGCAACTCATCCAACAACACATCCAACACATCACTTCCAACACAACACTTCCAACACAACACTTCCAACACAACACTTCCAACACAACACTTCCAACACAACACTTCCAACACAACACATCCAACAACACATCCAACAACACATCCAACAACACATCCAACAACACATCCAACAACACATCCAACAACACATCCAACGCAACACATCCAACAACACATCCAACAACACATCCAACGCAACACATCCAACAACACATCCAACACAACACATCCAACGCAACTCATCCAACACAACTCATCCAACAACGCAACTCATCCAACACAACTCATCCAACAACACATCCAACACAACACATCCAACACCACATCCAACACCACATCCAACAACACATCCAACACAAGACATCCAACACAAGACATCCAACACAAGACATCCAACACAAGACATCCAACACAAGACATCCAACACAAGACATCCAACACAAGACATCCAACACAACACATCCAACACAAGACATCCAACACAACTCATCCAACACAACACATCCAACACAACACATCCAACACAACACATCCAACGTAGCACAACACATCCAACACAACACATCCAACACAACACATCCAGCGCAACACATCCTACACAACACATCCAACACAACACATCCAGCGCAACACATCCAACACAACAAAGAGAGGAGCACAAGGGGCGGGGGGAGGGAGACGGACGTAGTCTGTGTGATCGCTGCTCTGGAGTACACACACACACAGACACACACACACACACACACAAACACACCAAAGCTTGTCCTCCACGGGGAGAACAGACAACAGCAACAAACAACCGGGCTCTCTCCTCAAAGAGCAGGGAGGCGGACTCACGCTCACACACACACACACACACAGAGACACACACACACAGAGACACACACACACACACACACACAGAGACACACACACACAGAGACACAGAGACACACACACACACAGGGACACAGAGACACACACACACAGAGACACAGAGACACACACACACACACAGAGACACACACACACACACACACACACACACAGAGACACACACACACAGAGACACACACACACACGCAAGCCCCCAAGCACACGGTGCAAACAAACAAAGGAAGTGTGTGAGTACGGACCTTGGCGAGGCTGCCCCCTCGGGGCGACCGTCAGGAGACCCGCTGCTCAGCGAGGAGCCGTGCGCCCCCCGCCCTAGGGCTCCGGGCGCCCGCCCTCCATTCTACCACCTCGCTTATCTTCCACCGAGGAGAAGGAAGTACTGTCTGGGAGAGAGGTGCTCAACTGGTCTCTCTCCCTCCCTATCGCTCTCTCCCTATCGCTCCCCCTCCCTCCCACCTAGCCTCATTCTAGGTAGTGTTTAGACATGTCCTCCTCAGCAAGTGCTTTTCTGAAGCACGCACGCACACACACACACACACACGCACACACGCACACGCAAACGCACACACGCGCACGCACACACACACACACACACACACACACAGCCTGTTTCGCTGGCACAGAGAACAGTTTGGGAGCGCGAGGAGGTGGAGGAACAGAACGAGGAGGACAGGAAGGACAGACGCTTTGTAATTATCAGCTGCTTCAGTCGCACATTACTGTGCGAGATAAGAGTCTGGGGAGAGAGAGGGGGGAGAGAGAGAGGGGGAGAGAGGGGAGAGAGAGAGGGGGAGAGAGACTATGTGTGCCAGTGCACTCCAGAACGGATATCAGAGGGCTGTATCTGAGATTAAACTGCCTTAAAACACAAATACAGCCACAGTGCATCATCACAGCAAGCCACCATTACTGTGTTTATGGTCTCACACACACACACACCCCCCCCCCCCCCCCCACTGGAATGGCCTTGAAATATCACTTCCTTTTATCGTCCGAGCCTCGACACACAGATTACATTTTGGTAAACTAACACAAGATTCAGAATCTCCCATTTCCTCCCAGTGAGATTACATAACAAGCTGAGAACCCCACACAGCTCCCTCCCCCCTCCCTCCCTCCCTCCCCCTCCTCCCTCCCTCTCCTCCCTTCCCCTCCTCCCCTCCCCTCCCTCCCTCCCTCCCTCCCTCCTCCCTCCCTCCCTCCCCCCCCCCCCCTCCCTCCCCCGCAGTAGGCTCAGTGAGAACGTTGGAGCGGCGCCATCATCTCGTCATGTTGGAGGGGGGAGAGTTCTGACTCTCCTCCCAACAGGACACCCCAACACCCTGGGGGACTGGGGCCCCGAAACCCCCCAACACCCTGGGGGACTGGGGCCCCGAAACCCCCCAACATCCAGGGGTCCTGGGCCCCGAAACCCCCCAACACCCTGGGGTCCGGGGCCCCGAAACACCCCAACACCCTGGGGGACTGGGGCCCCGAAACCCCCCAACATCCAGGGGTCCTGGGCCCCGAAACCCCCCAACACCCTGGGGTCCGGGGCCCCGAAACACCCCAACACCCTGGGGCCCCGAAACACCCCAACACCCTGGGGGACTGGGGCCCCGAAACCCCCCAACACCCTGGGGGACTGGGGCCCCGAAACCCCCCCAACACCCTGGGGGTCCGGGGCCCCGAAACCCCCCAACATCCAGGGGTCCTGGGCCCCGAAACCCCCCAACACACTGGGGTCCGGGGCCCCGAAACACCCCAACACCCTGGGGCCCCGAAACACCCCAACACACTGGGGGTCCGGGGCCCCGAAACACCCCAACACCCTGGGGGACAGGGGCCCCGAAACACCCCAACACCCTGGGGTCCGGGGCCCCGAAACACCCCAACACCCTGGGGCCCCGAAACACCCCAACACACTGGGGGTCTGGGGCCCCGAAACACCCCAACACCCTGGGGGACAGGGGCCCCGAAACACCCCAACATCCTGGGGTCAGGGGCCCCGAAACACCCCAACACCCTGGGGCCCCGAAATACCCCAACACCCTGGGGTCCGGGGCCCCGAAACACCCCAACACCCTGGGGCCCCCAACACCCCAACACCCTGGGGCCCCCAACACCCCGGGGCCCCCAACACCCCAACACCCTGGGGGTCTGGGGCCCCGAAACACCCCAACACCCTGGGGTCTGGGGCCCCGACTGTGCGCGCGCACACACACACACACACACACACACACACACACACACACACACACACACACACACACACACACACACACACACACACACACACACACACACACACACACACAGGTGGACTCACCTGCGCGGGCCCCCCTCCTCGTACGGGGGGATGATGACCACCTTGACGGTGACCGAGGTCCTCAGCAGGTCGATCATCTGCTCGTGGGTCAGCGTCACCGCGGCAACCTTGCAGATCTCCACCAATCGGCTGCCCTGCCTCAGCCCCGCCTGCCAGGCGAAGCCGTACTCCTCCACCTGGGGGGGGGGGGGGGGAGGGGGGGGGGGTTAGGAGGGACGGGTTGGGTCCTGGTCTAGGTCTAGTCCTGGTCCTGGTCTGGGTCTAGGTCCTAATCTGGGTCTAGGTCTAGGTCCTGGTTTAGGTCCTAGTCTAGCCCTGGTGTAGTTCCTGGTCCTAGTCTAGGTCCTGGTCTAGTTCCAGGTCCGGGTCTTGGTCTAGGTCCTGGTCTGGGTCCTAGTCTAGGTCCTGGTCTAGTTCCTGGTCGAGGTCTAGTTCCAGGTCCTGGTCTAGGTCTAGTTCTAGGTCCAGGTCCATCTCTATTTCCAGGTCCTGGTCTAGTTCCTGGTCCTAGTCTAGGTCCTGGTCTAGTTCCAGGTCCGGGTCTTGGTCCTAGTCTAGGTCCTGGTCTGGGTCTAGGTCGAGGTCTAGGTCCTGGTCCTGGTCTAGTTCCAGGTCCTGGTCTTGGTCTAGGTCCTGGTCTGGGTCCTAGTCTAGGTCTAGTTCCTGGTCCAGGTCTAGTTCCAGGTCCAGGTCTAGTTCCTGGTCCTGGTCTAGGTCCAGGTCCTGGTCTAGGTCTAGCTCTAGTTCCAGGTCCTGGTCTAGTCCTGGTCTAGTTCCTGGTCCTAGTCTAGGTCTAGGTCCTGGTCTAGGTCCTGGTCTAGTTCCTGGTCCTGGTCTAGGTCTAGTTCCTGGTCCTGGTCTAGTTCCAGGTCCTTCTCTAGGTCCTGGTCCAGGTCACGTGTCGGGGCCCACCTCAGCCACGGTGCCGTCCAGACGGACGTGGAAGCCCAGCTGGCCCAGGCCGTTCCTCCTCAGGGTCATGTCCACCGTCTCACAGCCCACCGTCAGAGGCTGAGGGGGGGGGGGGAGAGGATCAGGGACAGGAAGGACCTCCACACGCCGAGGACGCCGCCAACGTTCAACTCAATTCTACTTTATTAGTATAAACCTTCATCACCATTACAGCCTCGAAGGGCTCAACAGGCCAAACATTGATGAGACCACCCCTGACCCCAGCCCCCACAAGGGCAAGAAAAAACTCAGGAGTGCAATGGGGGCCATAATTGACGTGGTTGTTCTAACACAGACGCTATGGAAGCCTTTGTGCAGTGTTTGGTAAAGCAGTGGGCGGCTGCCGACTGGGTAAGGAGGATGCATGTGGGCCACAAGTGGAAGGCCTGGAAAAGGGGTGGGATTAATGGTACAGAGCACCCAGACGTAGCTCCAACACGCTGAAGGCTGTTGCTGGAGGTCCTACTCACATTAACGTCCCCACATCTCTACCACATCTCAAGAGCTCCCTTAGTCACACGATGAAGGCCATCAACCATCAGATCCTACCCAACTGGAGGGAGGACATGGTGACGCTTCACTGTACACATTCCCCGTACACAACAGAGACAGCTAGGATACGACGCTACACGATGCTAGGTCTAGCATTGTGTATGTAAAGCACAATGTATAGGGGGGGGGTCTCTCACCTTTAACCTCTGCACCACCTCCCTGATGTCCTGGGCGCAGCCCTCGGCCACGCGCACGGCGATGTAGTCCCCGCGGCCGTAGAAGACCTTCAGCGCCAGGCGCTCCGCCGTCCAGCCGATGACGTCGGAGCAGAAGCAGTTGAACACCACCTCCTTGGTGGCCTGGTCCACCAGCAGCACGTACTCCTCCGACAGGCCCAGCGCGCACGCCATCTCCGCCCCGCCGCCGCTGAAGTCCTGGGCCAGCACGCGCCAGGCCACCGCCCCCGCCGCGCCCAGCTCCGCCCCCTCCCGCGCCCGCGCCCGCTCCCGCTTCTTGGACGCCAGCGAGATGAGGTTGTTGAGCTTCCCGGCCGAGTCCATGGGCGTGCCGCTGACGCAGTTCTCGGCCAGGTCGCGGAGGTACTCCTGCCGCGTGCGTGTCGCCATGGTGTGGAACTTGTCCGACTTGTGCGCCGCCGTCTCGGCGTTCAGCACCTTGGCCAGCAGGAAGCTGCGGAAGGCGTCGGGGTCGCGGAACGCCACGCCGCTGGGGATGGGCGGGCCGAAGGGGGGCACGTCCTTCATCCTCGTCACGGCAACGCTGCAGGGGGGAGGGGGGAACCGTTAGAGAATGATGTCACAGACACGGGAGGGGGTGGGGGAGGGGCTGAGCGCCGCGACCTCTGACCTGTAGAAGGTGTTCTCGGAGCAGGGGTTGTGCACGCGGACGATGACGAAGACGTGCTGGAAGTGGGAGAGGATGTTCTGGGGCGTGAAGGGCAGCGCGCCCGGCTCCTGGAAGACGATGGTCACGATGTCGTTCCCGATGTGCCTCTTCCTCAGGAGCTGAGGAGGAGGAGGAGGAGGGGTGAGTGGGGAGGAAGAGGACAGTGAATCATTTATAAGGAGCATATTTTGAAGGGATTTAGAAGTCGGGTTACAAGATGGAGGGAGACGTAGTGAGAGACAGCTCGGCAGAGAGATGGAAGAACTGAACTAGAAACACAAGTGAGCAGAAGGAGAACAGCAGAGAAGAGCAGTATGGCTATTTACGATATCCATTACTAGAATGTGGACAAGCCTGTGTGTGTGTGTGTGTGTGTGTGGTTCTTGACATGTGCTCTCCAACGGTTGCCAATTCTCTTTTGTCTGCAGAGCGAAGTGTGAAAGTATAAATTATGTAACTCAACCCACTACTTCGCGCGCGCGCACACACACACACACACACACACACACACACACACACACACACACACACACACACACAGTCTCCAAGTACTGCTTCCCCTAAACCTCCCAACAGGAGGCCTGCCTGCGATTGGACGGCAGCCAAGGAGATGGTGTGCCAGGCCGGTCGAGCCGCCCACATGCAGGCTGATGCTAATGTTTTTAAATATGCATGCAGCATATAATGATGCTTATCATTTGGGTGAAATGGATCATTTCAATATTAGGTTGTTAAAGGTGCATAGTTTAGGTTTACAGGTTGCAACCGATTTTGGGTGAATGTCCCATTAATAACGGTCATATTATTGTGTAGCATTGTAACACGCTGCTACTCTGGCGCCATCTTGCGGGGAAATGGCATGAGCATCAACCATCGATTCGGCACTTTGCTCACTTCCAAGATGTATTAATTAAGCTATCCTCCTCGTTTTCATTTCAAGATCTATTTGGCTTATTAAACGCCAAACTATCGAGTAACAACGGACTGCCTATCGCTATGAAGTCTGAATTGGTCCACCATGATCTCGGGGCAGCATTACAGAAGTCCCCAGGTCATCTGTGATTCATCATCTGAACCACTAGGGGGCAGCACCCTATTGGTTCTGTAGTTCCACATCGGAACCACTAGGGGGCAGCACGCCCCCTAGTGCTTATCTGTGTTTCCCACGTCTGAACCGCTAGGGGGCAGCACGCCCCCTAGTAGTTCTCTGTGTTTCCCAAATTACGTCTTATTCATTTTACTCTATTATCTTTAGTCGAGCGATTGGGGAGATTCGACCTCAGATCATGAATCGGGCTCAGGGAACCACTTGGCTTTTCCCTTTATTTGGTCGTTAAACTCTAGAATTGGGCTAATTTACCACGGAGTGTGACAGAAAACCACTATTTTTCTGTCTTGTTGTTTTAGGCCCAAGACAAAAGTCATTAAAGCTTATTATATTTGGAAGCCTGGGAGGGGGACCCCTCTTCTGCGACCCCCCTCAAGGTTTCTTCCTACTGGGAAGTCTTTCCTTGCCCTGAAGAGAGCTAGGGTGAGGGGGTGGTGACCTCACATTAAACGGCAATTTACTAATCAAACGTTTAGATCGTCTTAAATTGAACGAATTGTCTGACTGAAATGTGTTCATTTAAATAAGTAAACACACACACACTACCAACCAAGACACACACACACACACTTCCCACCAAGACACACACACACACACTTCCCATCAAGACACACACACACTTCCCACCCACCCACACACGCACACGCAGGACAGATGATTCTAACATACACAGGAAAATAATGAGGAAAAAAACAGTGGGCTCCACCCAGTGAGGTTTCAGTTGAGACTTTGAGAAAGAAAGAAAGGCAGAGAACAGAAGGAATCGAGAGCGAGAGAGAGAGAGAGAGAGCAAGAGAGAGAACCAGAGAGGGTGGAATGTCACGAAGAACAAAGCCTATAAAAACAGCGAGGAGGAACAAAGGAGCGGCAGCTTCAGCGGCCGAGCGGAGACATCGGTCGTGAGGTTTCCTCTCATAAATGTTCAGTTGAGACCCCGGGATAAATGACAGGCTGCAGCGGCCGCCATCACCGCTGAACGGCCGTTTGGACACGGAGTCCTCCGTTCTCCATCGCCCTATACCGCCGTTAGTCAGAGGGGCAGATCAAATGGCTCTGTGGCTGCGGGTCTCATTGACCCGGGTCCAACACGCTGGGGTCAGGACCCTGGATGTGTGACGGTGGGGGGGGGGGGGCTTGATGTGGTCAGGACTAGTGATGGGTCGTTCGCGACCGAATCAGTTCGAATGAACGAATCTTTAAAAAGAACACACCGAACGGATTCTTCTCTCTCGTTCGTCTCGTTCGTTCTCAGACTTGACTCCTCCCAGACCCACTAGTCGCTGACTCGCTGGTCGTTCACTGACTGAGTGGTGCAGAGGGAAGAGGCTCAGTGAGCGAGCGTACGATGATACGATTCACTATCAGTGAAATGGTAAGTGCGTGCCGTCTCTGTACTTTCTGTGTCGTGCCAGATTAATCAAATATTGGAATGTCTCTTCAATCTGTCTCCACCCGGGACCCCCACCATCAACGCCAAATCAAGTCTATTATCTTGCTGATATGTTAAACATCCAATAATCAACTGCACCCCGCCATCCCGCTGCGTTTGGTTAAAGTTGTAATTTTGTGCTGATTGATGACCGACTTCCACGATGGTCTGAGAACGAGAGCGAGGGAGGAGCTGAGTCTGACTGACTCCGCTGAGAACTGTGCATCCCATGATCCGATTCACCGCCACCGGAAACGCGACTGAACGAACCAAGGAACCAAGGAACCAAGGAACCAAGGAACCAAGGAACGATTCTGAACGACTCTTCTTGGCGTACTGACCGACGCGAACTAAATCAAGTAAAATAATCAATGAATCCATCACCAGTCAGGACCCTGCATGTGTAACGGGGGGGGGGGGGGGTCTTACCTGCTGGGGGTTGTTGGGCATGTAGGGCAGCATGGTGGAGACGTGGAACATGATCTCATAGTCCTGGTATTCTGTGTACAGGGAGTGGGTCCCGGTGGAGTCCGCTACAACAGGAGGAGGAGACACCAGTTAGAGAGGGAGAGAGACCAGCTAGAGAGGGAGAGACACCAGTTAGAGAGGGAGAGACCAGGTAGAGAGGGAGAGACACCAGCTAGAGAGGGAGAGACCAGGTAGAGAGGGAGAGACAGGCTGTGTGTGAGAGAGAGAGACAGGCTGTGTGTGAGAGAGAGAGACAGGGTGTCTGTGAGAGGGAGAGATACAGGTTGTGTGTGTGTGTGTGTGTGTGTGTGTGTGTGTGTGTGTGTGTGTGTGTGTGTGTGTGGGAGTGTGTGTGTGTGGGAGTGTGTGTGTGTGTGTGGGAGTGTGTGTGGGAGTGTGTGTGTGTGTGTGGGAGTGTGTGTGGGAGTGTGTGTGTGTGTGTGTGTGTGTGTGTGTGTGTGTGTGTGTGTGTGTGTGTGTGTGTGTGTGTGTGAGAGAGATGGTGAGGAGGAGAGAATGTGTGCGAGTGCGAGGTTCTGTGTGTGTGCGTGAAGAGCTACAAATGGACTGAAAATGGGAGCTTTTATTTGGTCCTCTTGCTCCCTAACTCTGAAGGGCTGGTCATGGTCCCACGTTCACGCCACGCAGGGGGGTAACGGACCCCTGACGTCCTTGAGGACCCTTCTTGCGTCCACCACAAGGGCCAGACGTGCCCCTCCCATAAATCGTAACCTTCCATCGTGGCGGCGCAGCAGCGAGGGCTGTGATTGGTCCGCTCACTAAAACCCGACGCAGAACCACAAAGGTTCGGGACTGCGTGGAAGCGTCTGCGCGGTCGCTGCGTGGCGCGGACGTGGGACCGTCACCAGCCCTTCGGCAGTACTCAGAGCCCGGCCCAGGTTGCTCCAGCGGCCCAGAGGGGTTCCAGAGGCGGGGGTGTCTCCCAGGGGACTCACTCTTGGTGTCCAGCTGGGCGGCGTACTTGGAGAAGCCCTTGAGGAGGACCTGCTGCCCCAGCAGCTCCAGGAAGGAGGAGAAGGCGGGCGAGGCCTCCTCGTTGTTGTACATCTCCTCCTCCGTGCTCTGGCCCGCGCGGCACAACAAGACGCCCACCTTGTGCTTCTGACTCAGCTGAGGAGGGAGAGAGGTCCACGTCAGAGGACACGCACGCCAGAGTACACTACACACACACACACACACTGAGGGATGACACACGATGACAGACGGTGCCCTCTACACGTCGACACACACACACACACTGAGAGACACGTGTGGACGGTGCCCACTACACACACACGCGCGCCGACATGACTAACACACAATGAAAGACATGTGTGGATGGTGCACACTCCACGTGGACACACACACACAAAGGCATGACACACAAACACACACACGGAAAGACACGTGTGGACGGTGCCCACTACACATGTGGACACACACGTGCCGGCATGACACACACACGCAAAGGCATGACGCATATGCCTCGGCACGACACACACACACACACACACACACACACACACACACACACACACACACACACACACACAAGCTGAGTCAGCACTGGCTGCACCTGGTGGCGATTCTTTCTTTAGTTTAAGGTCAGGATAAATATCCAAACACACGTACACACACAAACACACACATACACGCGAAAGTGCCTGTACCTATGCACCTGGCCAACCACTCACTCTATTGACATCCACACAATCTCATGGCTTTAATGCTGTACACACCAGCTGCACACACACACACACACACACACACACGGCGGACTCTGGCAGTCCTTCCTCCTCCTCCCTGAGCGGCCCCCACTCTGAGACAGCAGGGCTCAACCTTAAGCCTGTTAGAGGTAACACTCTGCACACCCAGCTCACACCTCCAGGCACCTCCAGGCACCCCCCCCCCCCACACACACACACACACACACACACACACACACACACACACACACACACACACACACACACACACACACACACACACACACACACACACACACACACACACACACACACCCTGTAATGACTCATTGCCCATAGGACGTGTGGGTGAACATCAGACTGATAAGGCAACATGTAAACACATGGAAAGGAAAATGCCAACAGCGTGAAACACTTCTCCTAAGCTTCTGCAGACCCTTTCACAGGTTTCCGCTGACATGGGGGAAAGGAAACATGCATTTTTTATGCATCGGTGTCTAGTGAAAGCAGGTTCACTAAACCCACGTACACAACGACTGCCTCGCAGCAGCACACCTGAGCACCACGACTCCCCAAATAAAAAGATGTGGAAAAAACGTCAGCGCATCCTTTAGAGAAAAAACTGAATGTTTCAATCTCCTTATTTCAATAACATCAGCATTCCCCAGGCTCTGTGAAGCTAACTCTATGTATCAGGCTCTGTGAAGATAACTCTATGTATCAGGCTCTGTGAAGATAACTATGTATCAGGCTCTGTGAAGCTAACTCTATGTATCAGGCTCTGTGAAGCTAACTCTATGTATCAGGCTCTGTGAAGCTAACGCTATGTATCAGGCTCTGTGAAGCTAGCGCTATGTATCAAGTTCTGTGAAGCTAACTATGTATCAGGCTCTGAGAAGGTAACTATGTATCAGGCTCTGTGAAGCTAACTCTATGTATCAGGCTCTGTGAAGCTAACTCTATGTATCAGGCTCTGTGAAGCTAACTCTACGTATCAGGCTCTGTGAAGCTAACTCTATGTATCAGGCTCTGTGAAGCTAACTCTATGCATCAGGCTCTGTGAAGCTAACTCTATGTATCAGGCTCTGTGAAGCTAACTCTATGTATCAGGCTCTGGGAAGCTAACTCTATGTATCAGGCTCTGTGAAGCTAACTATGTATCAGGCTCTGTGAAGCTAACTCTATGTATCAGGCTCTGTGAGGCTAACTCTATGTATCAGGCTCTTTGAAGCTAACTCTATGTATCAGGCTCTGTGAAGCTAACTCTATGTATCAGGCTCTGTGAAGCTAACTCTATGTATCAGGCTCTGTGAAGCTAACTATGTATCAGGCTCTGTGAAGCTAACTCTATGTATCAGGCTCTGTGAAGCTATCTATGTATCAGGCTCTGAGAAGCTAACGCTATGTATCAGGCTCTGTGAAGCTAACTCTATGTATCAGGCTCGGTGAAGCTAACCCTACGTATCAGGGGTGGAACCTTCCATTTATTTATTTATTGATTGTAAATATTACTCATCTTACTTTACTTTTTTTTGTCTCTTATTGTCGTCTTGCACATTTTTGGTAATTTACAATAAAGCTGACTTTGAGGATGAGGCTAGCTCTACGTATCAGGGGAGGATGTAGCTAGCTCTACGTATCAGGGGAGGATGTAGCTAGCTCTACGTATCGGGGGCGGACAAGGCTAGCTCTACGTATCGGGGCGCACGAGGTTAGCTCTACGTATCGGGGGCGCACGAGGCTAGCTCACCCCCTGCTCGTCCAGCTTCAGCAGCTGCTCGGTGACCTTGGGCGTGCTGAGCGCCAGCCGGAGGCAGGAGGCGCTGAGCTCCGGGACCACCTGCTCCAGGACCTCCTTCAGGGGCAGGCCGCGCACCGCGCCATGCCGCGCCGTGGACGCCACCGCGTCCTCCAGGATGGACCCGCGCAGCGTCACCAGCTGGGGGCGCACACACACACACACACACACACACACACACAGACAGACAGACAGACAGACAAACAGACACACACACAGACAACCATGGTTAAAACAGAGATCAATAAATCAATAGATACTCTTTCTATCAGTTCCATCCACACACATACCCCGTTACACACACACACACACACACACACCCTGTTACACACACGCATCAATACGCACACACACGCGTCCACTGTCACACACGCATCTTCATCAACACCTCATTAAAGATGCAGGAGTCAGACGGTGGAGCTCGAGAGGGGATGTGTACAGTCTGGAAGCGGTTACCGGGGGCAACTGTAACCCGAGAGACACCAGCCAGGCTAAATGATAGAGTGATGCTTTAAACTAGTCAGCCCCGGTGTCACACTGATTGACCGACATCCTGTACGGCAAGGGGGCCTAAGGTGTGTGTGTGTGTGTGTTTATGTATGATGGGCTGAGTTAAAACGGACAGGGGGAGAGAGCGAGAGAGGGAGGGGGGCAAAATGTGTTACTTCCATTTTGCTGTGTCAGCACTTCTCCATAGAATTTATGGATCGGAGAAAATAGGTCTGAGAAGAGTCTCCCCCTCCCTCTCCCCCTCTCCCTCCATCCCTCTCTCCCCCTCCCTCCCTCCCTCTCTGACGGGGGTGTGTGAGTGTGGGAGGGTGTGGGGACATGAAGCTCGGCCTGTGAACGGCCGTCTGTTGACTCAGAGGAACAGAACACGGCCATTGTAAGGTGATGAAGCCGGGCAGCCATGTAATCCAGGAACAAACAGACAGTGGCCCTCGGAAGGGGGGGGGCTGACCGCTCTCCGAGAGGGGGAGGGGGGCAGACAGCTCTCCGGGGGGGAGGGGGATGGGGGTGAGTGCTGGTGGGTGATCACCTCAGGAAGTGGGGAAGCTCCTAACCAAGACTGCATAAAAGCGCTCAATGAGGACGTGGACCGTTGTTTACAACGGGCTCTGCGCAAGACATCCGCCACGGTGTCACCGTGGCGACGAGGGCCGGGGTGGCCGGTCCAACGCCCAGGGCAGTGACCACCGACTCAGCAGAATCAACACGGCGACCGGGTTGTCCACGCATCGGGTATCGGTAATGAGCGTGGCCTTTACACGTCCTTCCATGGCTTTAGTTATCAGGGTTTTAGTCTGTAAATCATTCTTAGAAAGGCTAACCTCACCCCCCAGCTTATTGTAGAGCTTCCTCCCTAACGTGTGCGTGACCTCCTGCAGTGCGGAGGTTCTGAGGTTCTGGTGAGGGAGAGCGCGCTCCACAGCGCCTCTGGGACGCCACCAGACAGAGGTGCTCCCCGTGAACCCGGTGGATCAGGTGCTCGGCCCGCTGGTCTCTGCACGGCCTGCCAGTGTTTGGTTTGGCTTTGCTCTGTGAACGCAGGTGGAATTTTCCACTGGCAGAGCGGCGAGAGAAAGAGGGGGAGGGAGAGAGAGAGGGCGAGAGAGAGAGAGGGCGAGAGAGAGAGAAAGTTAGAGGGAGAGAGGGCGAGAGAGAGAGAGAGAGAGAGAGATTAAGGGCAAGAGAGAAAGGGCGAACGAGCGAGGAGAAGGCAGGCTGGGCTACGTCCGAGGCCGACGGAGAGACCCATTAGGGCGGGGCGGGCAACCGAGGCAGGAAGTCGAAAGCACTCATGATGCCCATCAAAGATGCATGGCACACACAACACACTGAAAGACTTGACCTCACGCACACACACACACACACACACACACACACACACACACACACACACACACACACACACACACACACACACACACACACCCCCCCCCCCCCCCCCCCCCCCCCCCCCCCCCCCCTACAGGACAGCAGCCTGCGTTCACACCGGCCCTAGTGGCCCTCAGCCTGGACTGGGCGGACTGGGCGTACCTCACTGGTCCTGACGATGAGCCGGTACTGGTACTGGTCCTTCAGGTCCTTGGTGTCGTCCAGCTTCTCCCTCCTGATGCTGAGGGCCACGGGGCCCAGCTTGTCGTCCGTCCCGAAGTAGTTGGAATGTTCTGGAAGAAAGCGCAGCCGGGGTGAGGTAACGTCTAGACACCCCCGGACAGGTGCTGTGGGCGCATTGGGGGGGGGGGGGGGGGGGGGGCTTCAAGACGGAGGTCCAAAGTCTATCCACCGTGGTGAAACATAAACCAGAATTCTTCAAATGTTTGGTTTTTCTAATCCATATCACGTCGATAATAACCTCATTATTATTGATACAACATTCAGGTATTAGATGATGTGCTTCAGTAAAACCTTCCTCTCCTCCTGAGATGAGGAAAGGCCCCATACTCCCCTCAGATCTGAACCTCTGTACGGTCACTCTGAAGGAGAGGGGGCGAACGATACCGAATCCATCTCCAGATCAAGGAGACGGTGAAGGGACTTTTATGTTTATGTCTTCTATGTGTTTGTGTTTTTCTGTTTTCTGTTTGTGGTGTGTGATGCAATGCCCTACAATGTACACTATGGACAACTCATGTTAAATGTATGTGTTAAGTCACAATGGAGCAACTAAATGGACGCAAAACTAATTTCAGACCTGTCTGACAAATAAAGTATATAAATATTATTATATTATTCTGACAGTACGGGGAGATCCGTCCAGAAGGAGACGGCAGCGCAGAACGGGAGCTGAAGGCAGTGGTGGGACGGTGCGCAGGCTGAACGATACCCAGCGATCAATACCGCATTCATGGGGAATCAATCAGTCATTTACACAGGTCAGAGCCCAAGGTCGGCCCGTCACTACGTGGAGAGGAACCACACAACCCGACATAAGGACGGCTCTGGACCCTGGAGGAGAGGAACCACACAACCCGACATAAGGACGGCTCTGGACCCTGGAGGAGAGGAACCACACAACCCGACATAAGGACGGCTCTGGACCCTGGTGGAGAGGAACCACACAACCCGACATAAGGACGGCTCTGGACCCTGGAGGAGAGGAACCACAGAAGCAGGGGCGTGTACGTCTCTGCGTTAAACGCCAACGACTTCCCTCAGATCGGTTATCGTACACGCACACACACAAACACACAAAACCAAAGTCTGTGATAAGAAATGTAAGTGTCCAGGAGGAACCGACGTGTAATAATAAGCATTCAATTCCTGTTTCCAAGGTAGGTAAGACAGCCAGTCACGTTAGTGTAACAGAATGTACTTCCTGATCTAGGGTCTCGACGAGTGTTCTGAAAGTGTGTGTGTGTGCGCATAAATGTGTTTGTGTGCGTGTGTGTGTGTGCATGCAAGAGTGAGTGCATACGTAAAAGTGAGTGTACTCATAAGGGAGAGAGAGAGTGAGCGAGTGCGTGCGTGCGTGCCAGAGATGGAAATTAACTTTTTTGCCCACCAGCCACTGTGGCAGGTAGATTTAAAAATCTACCAGCCACTCATCTTTTTTACCAGCCACTTTTTATACGCTATATATTTTTTAATATATGCGTACATTTTAAACAATATAATAGTAACAATAGATAAGAAAAGTGTTTTTCATACACATCAGTGGGTGTTACGATGACAAGGGGATAATTCATCTATACAAAGTATTTTCATTAAAAAACGAATTGACATATTAATAATAAAACAACATGCTTGGCTACACCATCATAAGTCAATAGGAAAATTTGATTTTTTGTATTTACATGTGACTGCATACAAATGTGTCCACACAGACATGGTAACTAACGTATGATAGTAAGCATTATATGCCCTTAACACTAATATTCAGAAGAAAATATGTGTGGCATTCAGTCCAATGCTGAAAATATATCTGTGGCATTCAGTAGGCCAATGCTGTGGTAAAGTGTGTAAAGTATGACCAAGTGTTTCTTTCTGTTCAATAGATAGAACTTTATCAATCCCCTGTAGGAGAAATTTGTTAATGTTTGTCCCTATAAAACAATAATGGTAAAATAATAAATACAAAACACGACAGTAACTGAGTAGGTCAAACCGTCCAATCTGAAGGCTCTACTTAACCACTCCCCCTACTCACTTCCACCAATGCAAAGCGAACAGAACTGAGTTGGGGAGGGCGTAGCCTAACTAGTTTGTGAACGACCCAGAGAAACGCAACGCAAACTCAATGTGAACATATATGAGGCTTTAATAAAATCCCGGACGATTTTGAAATTCCGACACACAAATTTTTTAAAAGTGTGTCAAAAAGAGGGCATGTCCGGGCAAAAGAGGAGGTCTGGTTACCCTACGTGTGGCGTGTGAGCGTGTGCATGGGTTGAATTGCGTGTGTCTCGAGCCGAACGCGTGAGACTTGAGAGCCCTGTTACCGATATTATCCCGGATATTGACAGTCGCAGTTCAGCAAAAGAGGCGTAGAGGAAGAAGGGGCCCGGATGTTGACAGTAATGGTTGTGGAACTGTGCAGCGCCGTATAACGAATGTATTAGATATGCAAATTTGATCGGACCTGACTGGAAAGTATTACCCGCCACAGTGGCGGGTGAAGTGACACAATTCACCCGCCACCATACAAATCCACCCGCAAATGGCGTGTGGCGGGTGTTAATTTCCATCCCTGGTGCGTGCGTGCGTGTGTGCGTGCGTGCGTGTACCTTTGCCGTGGAAGTAGTCCCGGTAGTACTTGGCCCCCAGGTCCACGTGCTCCAGGCTGTAGAGCTTCAGCTGGTCCAGGCGGGTGACCCTCTGCTCGATGGGGACCTCCAGCACCGCCACGCTGGCGTTGGAGCGCCGCAGCCAGCCCCGGCCGCCCTCGCCCCCCTCCCCGCCCGAGCTCAGGAAGCTGACGTTGCGCTCGCCGTGGCCCCCCGTCTCGTTCAGGAAGTGGGGGCAGCAGAGCAGCAGCTGGGGCCCGGGGCCCCCGTGTGGGGGGTCGGCGGGCTCCGGGGCCCCCGGCCCGGCGGGGCCCAGGGCCAGCGTCAGGTCGTCCGTGCTGGGGAAGGCGGGCTCTGCGGTGGAGCCGCGCGAGGCCGACGCCCCGGTGGCCGTGTTCCTCCGCTGGGAGGCGGGGCCTCGCGCCGCCGCCGCCGCGTGGAGGTCGAACAGGACGCTCTGCGCGTCGAAGTGCACGAAGCTCTTGGGGCACACCCAGGGCCTGTAGGAGGGGTCCATGGGGGCGCGGCCCGGCCCCTCCTCGCCGGGGTCCCCCCTGTCCAGCTCCCCGCGGCTGGAGCTGCGCAGCTTCCGGAACAGGGAGGAGGAGCCCAGCGACGACTCCGTGCCCCCGCTCTTCTTCCGGACCCGCCCCTCGCCGGCGGCGGGCTGGGGCGAGGGCCCCGCCGGGGCGGCCAGCGTGCGCGGGGGCCCCCCCGGCGGGCCGTGCTGCGGGGGCCGCTCCTGGTGCAGCTGGTGCAGCATGTCGAGGAAGCTCTGCTCCGAGAGGCCCTGGACGTCGATGGAGGAGGTGCTGCCGTACTCCCGGTACAGGCTGCCCTGGCCCAGGCCCCCGCCGTGACCCTCCACCTGGGGGAGTTAGGGTACAGATCAGGGTACAGACCTAACACGACCCCAACCCCTACGCCAAGGGAAACCTCCTCTCCATACATCTCTACGGACGGGGGAACGGGTCGCTACTAGGGCCCGACCGATATTGATTTTTGAGTGCAGATGCCGATGCCGATTATTTTCAGAGAAAAATTACGACTACGATTTAATCGGCCGATTAAAAAAAAAAAAAAGCATATAAAACGTAGTTTTTGATACCTTAAATATACTTTAAACACTTTTGACGAATATGTGAATTGAATGCAGAACCTTTGAGTGTTTCAGAATACATTTACAGTCAAAAATTAGTGTAATGTAAAATAAATAACTAACTCCCAATGTGCTACGCTCGTGAGCAGTGACTAACACGTGCGTGCTGAGCAGTATGGTCTCACCGTTAAGAGTCTACAGTATAACAAATGAACATGGCCTGGGACCTAAAGAAAAACAGGCACAACATGCTCAAACAACGCGTCTTGTGTACATTGGTGAGGTGAGCGCGCAGCTGCCTGAGTGAGCGTGCTTTCATGTTGTACGGTAAAATTCAATCTCCCCTTTTTTACTCCAGCTAAAGTTGTTAGTTAGCGAGGCGAGTAGGAGCGCAATCTGCAGGATACTAAGCGCAATAACATTTAAAATAAAAAAAAATAAAAAATAAAAAATCGGTTGTAACTGGCGTCTTTTTGGCTTATTATTTTCAAAAAGGCTATAATCGGCCGATTAAATCGGCAGGCCGATGAATCGGTCGGGCCCTAGTCGCTACGGTGCACAGTGCTCACACCGTGGGGCCGGGACCCTGATCTGACACAACCCCTCCACGTAGCGCCACCCAGAGGACCAGAGAGGAGGACCTGTTGTAATCTATAAATATTAGAACAGGTTCTCCTCCCCCCAGAGGATCCTGGAGGAGGACCTGTCCTAACCCCCCCACCCCCCCCCAGAGGCCACCCACCTCCAGCTCGTCCTGCTCGCTGAGGGTCATCTCGCTGTTGGAGCGCTGCCGCAGCGGCGGGAACGCCCGCAGGTTCCACATGGAGCCCCGCTCCGACGCCCCCCCGTGGTACTCGTCCTCTTTGGCCCGTCGCCGCGGCAGCCGGGCCACGCCCCCCCGCACCAGCCCCCCGTCCGCCGCGCGGCCGGGGGCGGCGTGGCGGTCTCGGCCGCCGTTCTCCAGCAGCGACTCCCGGGAGTGGGAGCGCCGCGGGGGCCACTCGGCGATGCGCGCCCGGACCCCCATCTTGGGCACCGAGAGCCGGGGCCCGCCCGTCGGGTCCCCCGGGTGTCCGTTGGGCAGGGGGCGGAGCAGTGCATGCTGGGAGGCCGAGAGAGGCAGCCCCCCTCCCCCTCCTCCTCCTCCGTCCAGCAGGAGGTCCGAGGAGGTGCAGGTGACCCCCCGGTCGCGGTAGCTGCTCATGTCTCCCTGGGGGAGCTCAGGGCCGGGCGGCGGGGGGGCATCCCGGGGCAGGGGGGGGGCTCGCTGAAGGGAAGAGGATGCCACCCACGCAAACTCTATCGATGCTGCTATGGCCTCCAGCTCCCAAAACCATTGCTTTCCTTCTATGGCTTGGGGGGGGGGGCTCCACTGGTCCAGGGGGGCCGCGGTCGACTGCTGCCGTGGCTAGGCCTCCTTCGTCCTCCTCCTTCGTCCTCCTCCTCTCTGTGGTCAGCGCTGGACTGTGGACGAGGGAGGGGGGAGAGATGGTTACAAACCTTTCCCAGAGCAGCAGCAGCCGTTGTCCTGATGTTAAACAAATGCGAACTGTGTATTCAAAACGACACATAGATTAGGGTTCATCTACACAGGGGGAAGGACCCTGACAGCATGCGACTAAACAGCACTCATAACTGTAGAGCAGAGAGAGAGAGAGAGAGAGAGAGAGAGAGAGAGAGAGAGAGAGAGAGAGAGAGAGAGAGAGAGAGAGAGAGAGAGAGAGAGAGAGAGAGAGAGAGAGAGAGAGAGAGAGAGAGAGAGAGAGAGAGAGAGAGAGAGAGAGAGAGAGAGAGAGAGAGAGAGAGAGAGAGAGAGAGAGAGAGAGATATGACAGAGGATTTCTCCAGTCAGGGCTAATCTCCATGAGGCTGACAAGGGATATTATTATCACACGGGGGCAAAGAGGTGCATGTGTTCGCAGTTTGCACGCAGGCGCGCACACACACACACACACACACACACACACACACACACAGACACGTGGGTTATGGTAATGCCTGGCTGCAGATTAAGACTGAAGACCTAGCTAGTTTTATCTGGGTGCACTGGGTGCACTTTGATGGCGTGTCACATTGCACCCTAGTAGAGGGAGCAGACACTACAGCAATAAAACCTCTCACATCTCCTCTCTCATCTGGGAGAGTACCCATGGCGATGGTGACACCTGTCAGCACCCGGTCTCCAGTGCACATCTGGTGTCAGAGCGGGGGCGGGCGTCCGTTTGTGTGTGTGTTTGCGTGCGTGCGTGCCTGGGTTGTTTAGGCTGGGAAGGGTTAGAATGTAGCTTGTGTGTGTGCGCATTGGTTTAGATATGAACATGTTTTGTGGATCGAGAGAGAGAGAGAGAGAGAGAGAGAGAGAGAGAGAGAGAGAGAGAGAGAGAGAGAGAGAGAGAGAGAGAGAGAGAGAGAGAGAGAGAGAGAGAGAGAGAGAGACAGAGACAGAGAGACAGAGAGACAGAGACAGAGAGACAGAGAGTCAACCAGAGAGAGAGACAGAGACAGAGAGACAGAGAGTCAACCAGAGAGAGAGACATCGTTGTCTCTGCCTACAGGTGTAGAGGCCGACTAGCTGCGAGTGGCCCATATCACAGGGTCTTCTCTTCACTCATTGGTCGGCAGAATGCAGATCTCCGGTAAGTGGTCGGGAGGTGAGCGTGTATGAGGGAGGAAGAGTTTGAGAGCTCGATGAAGAGGGCTCATTCGACGGCTTAATGAAGAGCAGCCGTGAGCGAAAGGGACATAATTCCCTTTTGCGTGGGGGGGGGGGGGGGGGGGGCAGTGCCAGAAATAAGACATGACGTGCTGAGCAGAAAGCCTCAGTGGACCATAATAGCGTTCCTTAATAGGACAGGGCCTGAGAATGGGTTTTTAAGAACCAGCTTCCCTTTTAAGACACTGTGGGTTCATTTGATCCATCAATGCAGCGTTGCAGACGTCTCCTCCTCCTCCTCCTCCTCACCTCCCCTCCTAACCAGCGGAATTATTTTCCATCTTTCTTGCCTGACCCTGTTCTTAAACGCTTTGTCGAGTCTCTCTCCAGGATCAAAGCAGCCTCCTCTTCCTCGTGAGGTTCTGCTGGTATCTCAACCTCGCTTACATACAGGCCTGAGCTCTCTGCCAAGTATACAACAATCAAACCAGATCCCAAACGTTGCCGAGTCTCATCCACCCGTGACCCATTAATGCTTCTCCTTTAACGTCCCCTCGTCGCGGTCGTTCCTTTTGAAAGGCTCTCTGTAGAGCCCCCTTTGAGGTGCGGGGTCGGTCGTACCATCGGCCCCCACAGCTGGGCTCCATCAATCTTCTCCAGTCTAATCCTGCAGATCTGGACCGGGTCCAGCACAGGACGTTTGATCCAGCCCAGAGCATCACGTTGTTATTCTACAACTCATCGAGTGTTTCCCCGTCTGCAGAAAGGTCCCTGGAGTGGGAGAAGCTTTTGCCAACTTTGTATTCTGTTTCGATATTTTCTTACGCAAGGCAGAAATAACAAGATGGCTGAAAAATACTTGTTGAAATCCATTCCACAACCGTTGTCTCCAGGGAGGAGTTTACTACGGCAGCCTGTACCACCCTGCAGCGCGAGTCCTGCACTAAGAATAGAACAGGCCTCATTAGACGGCAGACATTAGACACGGGCCCATAGCTGTGGATCTTCCCCAGGGTTGGTCATCAATAGCCTTTTCTGTGATATTGAATATTAATTTAATATGTGTAGGCCTAGTGTCAGCCTGTGGGGGCAGCAGTGAGCCTTGGCAGCAGCAGCCCCTTTTTGCTGGAGAACGCTTACCGCCCTTCAGTCAGCAGTGAGATACCATCAGCGGACCCCCGGGTGTCCAGAACCAGCCCCACCATTCAGCCTCACCGACCAGCCGGCCCGGCGTGGTAACAGATCGCCCCACATCATAACCACGCTCCCTCCAGCGCCACACGTGTATCAGGTCTTTGTGGAGCAACGGCCTCAGCGCGTCCATGTTCTCCAACACAGAGACACGGCCCAGCCTCAGGCCCCTTCTGCCAGAGCCCGTCAGATCCACCCTCACATCTCCTGAACCCAGCTGCAGCGCTGCAGAATGGACTCATTATGGCCCGGGAACAGGGGAGAGAGGGGGGAGAGAGAGAGAGAGGGGGGGAGGGGAGAGAGAGGGGGGAAGGGGAGAGAGGGGGGAGAGAGAGAGAGAGGGGGGGAGGGGAGAGAGAGGGGGGGGAGGGGAGAGAGGGGGGAGAGAGAGAGAGAGGGGGGGAGGGGAGAGAGAGGGGGGGAGGGGAGAGAGGGGGGAGAGAGAGCAGAAAGAGGAGAGGAAGGGGGGGGGGGGAAGAGAGAGGAGAGAGAGAGAGAGAGAGAGAGAGAGAGAGAGAGAGAGAGAGAGAGAGAGAGAGAGAGAGAGAGAGAGAGAGAGAGAGAGAGAGAGAGAGAGAGAGAGAGAGAGAGAGAGAGAGAGAGAGAGAGAGAGAGAGAGAGAGAGAGGTCAGCTCTGTAGCAGAGCTTAGCGCCATATCTCTGAGTGCCGCTACAACACAGAGACCAAAAGACACAGTCCACAAAGTGCAGGGGGGAGAGGTGTTGGGGAAGGCTTGGGAACACACAGCATCCCAGGGAACCATGTTCTGATGGAGCAGAGCACCATCACACACTGGGCTGGGAGAGCCCACAAAACATACCGTTGTGATGATAGACAAGTAACTTAATCCAAACCGTAGGTTTGAACATATTAACGTCAAAATGCCAACCGTTCAAACTGAGGGCGCTATTTCAAAATGAGAGCTCATGTGAGAGCGTGGGGAGGGGCTCCATGCTGACTGCGGGGCGAGGGCTGAGGTAGTCTGAGGCTGATCTCAGAGCCCTCCCGCCCACCAGCGCTGCCAGACAACCTCACTAAAGAAATGTGAAGGCGAGGCAGAGCGCTCGGCTAAAAGCGCATTAAAAACATCATTAAGGATGTGCAAAGCCCCAGGGCAGACATCCAGCACCGACGCAGACATGAAAAGGCCAAACACGGGCGTTTAATGCCTTTAATTACTCACAAATAGTAATTATTCAGGCATCTGATGTGCCTCACCAAGCACCCACCCACCACCGCCCCCACACACACTTTGACCTCCCTCCCTCCCTCCCTCCCTCTCTCTCTCCCTCTCCCTCTCTCCCTCCCCCTCTCTCCCTCCCCCTCTCTCTCTCTCTCTCTCTCTCTCTCTCTCTCTCTCTCTCTCTCCCCCCCCCCCCCCCCCCCCCTGCCAGGTGGGTCATTAGCCCAGTCGGCGGCGGCTAATGACAGAGCCAGCGAGCGGAGGACGGACGGCCGGCCGGGGGAGGACTGATGGAGGAGGACGGACGTAGCGCGACCGGAGGAATGATGCACGTGGGCGGAGCTGATGGAGGGGGAGGGGCGGCACGGAGCCCCGCTGCAGTTGGGGGGGGGGGGGGCATCAAGGCAATGCATCAGAGGAGAATGAGGTGTTCTGCGTGCTGCCTTCCTCTCTCTCTCTCGTGTGTGTGTGTGTGTGTGTGTGTGTGTGTGTGTGTGTGTGTGTGTGTGTGTGTGTGTGTGTGTGTGTGTGTGTGTGTGTGTGTGTGTGTGTGTGTGTGTGTGTGTGTGTGTGTGTGTGTGTGTGCAGATGGTCATGTGACTAATCAAACAGCTTCGGATCATGGTTAAAAGCATCAGTATTTCCCTACAGATGGACGTGTAGATGGCACCTCCACAGTGCACCACCCTGGGAATCAATACCCAGATAATGAGTTGAACTACGAACAAAATGAATTAATCCCAATCAAACGCCTTACTGCAACGAGGAGGGGGGGAAGAGACAGAGAGAGAGAGAGACAGAGACAGAGACAGAGAGAGAGAGAGAGAGAGAGAGAAAGAGAGACAGAGACAGAGACAGAGACAGAGACAGAGACAGAGAGAGAGAGAGAGAGAGAGAAAGAGAGACAGAGACAGAGACAGAGAGAGAGACAGAGAGAGAGAGAGACAGAGACAGAGAGAGAGAGAGAGAGAGAGAGAGAGCTCTCAGGATTACGAGTGTAAACATTAGCTGTGTCATAATAGCTAGCATGGCCATAAATTAGCCAGACAATGTGGCAGAACAGGCTCGCTGAGAGGCTTGTGAGCAGATGGCTGGTGCTTCCGACAGACAGACAGACAGACAGACATACAGGAGCTCGGCACCGTTCCACAGCTCAGCGCTGGCGGGCGGCCACGCAGGAGGAGCTGGGAGAGAGAGCGCGTCCCACTGCAGCGTGGCGAGCTGTACCTGGTCTAACTGGGTCTACATCAAACGGTGGCGTCGTCAGTATGGGAGGCGGGCCGGGAGCCACGCTGACCACCCGTCCCCGCATCAAGGCCCCCCCCTCTGGGACGCACACCGCGCTCTGCCCCCCTGGGGACCAGGGAACCAGGGATCAGGGACGAAGGGAACAACGGCCGAGTGGTCGACGCGTCGCACGGCGAATTATTAACAGAAAACAAGAGCGGACGTTGTGGGAGACACTCGGGCGACGGGACGTCCGCATTATCAACAATCCAGAAGTGATACCGCACAGCGATCACTGGAGCCTTGGAGCCACGGCGTTCAGAGACGGTAAACAGAGACGGACGCGGGAAGTGAAACCGTCAGGAGAGGGGGCCCCGTGACCCCTGACCCCACCTTGTCGTCACGGTTACGTTGGACTTCCCTGGAAGCCTCTGATGTAATCCGTGATGTCACCCGTGATGCACGCAGATTCTACCACAGACCAATCAGTACTGACAAGTGATGAGTCAGGGTCACGCCTTCATTATGAAGGGAGGGGGAGAGAGGAGAGGAGAGGGGAGAGAGGAGAGGAGAGGGGAGAGAGGAGAGAGGAGGGGAGAGGGGAGAGAGGAGAGAGGGGAGAGGGGAGAGGGGAGGGGAGAGATGAGAGGGGAGAGAGGAGAGGGGAGGGGAGAGGGGAGAGAGGAGAGGGGAGAGAGGGGGGAGAGAGGAAGTGGATTGTGGATTCATCGTGTCCTGACTAAAATGTTTCTATCCTCTCGAAGAACTTTTGTGAAGGAACCTCGTTGAGCCTACAGGGAACTCTTCTTCAGCTGACATCAGCCTCAGCGCGAGGTCGCACACACACACACACACACACACACTGTGCTGGGTGTGTGCGCAGTTTGAGGACTATATGAGTGCTATAAATATAACGTGTTCCTGTCTTCCTAGGAGGCCTTGGGGAAGAGGTAGGGTTAGGTAAATATAAAGAGAGGACAGATGCTAGGTCCGGTTGTACGGCTGAATATTCCCAGAAGACAGATGTCGAGTCATGTTTAATGTCTCTGTGTCTTTGTCTTCTGTACAGTGAGACCACTTTTTTCCAAATCATCCAAGAGGCTATTAATCCACTTCAGTGCTAGCTGATAGCCAGTCGCTTCAATATAGCCCAATAACAAAGTACCACACATCGTTGCTCTAGGACCCCGGTGCCCTGGAGCCTCTAGCCTCCCCTCTGGGCGGCTACTCCGTACCACTGTGTGGTCCGGCAGACTGCAGAGGCACTGGGTCCCGGATCAGCGCTGTGAGTCAGGGCAGGCGTCATGCCAAACACACACAGGTGCGTGGAACGGAGCCAACAACCACCACAGGTATCAGTGCTTTAACAAAAGGTGTTGTGTTGTAGTGAGAGAACCAGATGGGGTGCAATCTGACAAAGTGTCAAGAGCAGGTGACGAATGTCCAATTAAGTGAACCCACATACACTTACGCCCACACAAACACTTACGCGTGCACCCCACCGCCCCCCACACACACACACACACACACACACACACACACACACACACACACACACACACACACACACACACACACACACACACACACACACACACACACACACACACACACACACCTCAGTATCTGCAGGTGAAGCAGGAAAGGCCAGTAGTTAAAGTCCACAGGGCGATGAGGTCCAGGTTTTCACTCCTGAAACGAGAAGCAGAGATTGAAGTCACCTTTGGATTTATTGGTGTGAAATGCCAACATGGTTAAACTGGATTCCCCTTTATTGGACTCTGAGCCTCGTGAGTCACCGGCTGAACGAGTAAACTGCTCCACGATGTCTCACATTCTTCTGATTCCTCTAGTAAACACTCCGTTACCCTTCTGAGTTTTGGCTAGCAATAGACTGCCCAAAACGTTGTCTGCGTGGGTTTGTGTGTGCGTAACAAAAGCTGCTACGATTCCACTGTTATCAGGTCAGAGATTCTATTGTTCACCAGACGATGGCTACTGCAGTCTCTCTCTCTCTCTCTCTCTCTCTCTCTCTCTCTCTCTCTCTCTCTCTCTCTCTCTCTCTCTCTCTCTCTCTCTCTCTCTCTCTCTCTCTCTCTCTCTCTCTCTCTCTCTCTCTCTCTCTCTCTCTCTCTCTCTCTCTCTCTCTCTCTCTCTCTCTCACACACAGAGCAACAGTGGACAAACGTTTGTGATTTATGCAGCCGAATCGGTTCAGAAAACAGAAACTAAGTGGACTTGGTGGTCTCATAAGACATTGTGTGAGGAGCAGAGGTCGGGGGACTCAGAGAGGCGTGTTTATGTCCCTGTGCGTTGTGACAAACAGGTTTAAGGGGTTAATACTAGATGGATGGAGAGACACTGAACAGACATGGCCCGGGGGGGACCCCATTATGAGCTGCCCAATACACTTTTAGATCAATGGTGATCGATGGGGGCCTACTTACCCCGCGGGGCCGAGTATATAAACAGAGTCTGTAGCAGAGGGAGAGACACACAGGGATCTGTGTGTGTGTTTGAAAGCATGTCTGTGTTAGTCTGAGCTTGCGTGTGTGTTTGTGAGCTTGTCTCTTTGTGTCTGAGCGTGCGGGTGGACATACTATGCGTGTTTATGTAATCCGTGTTTCTTTTAGGAAGGGGTGTGACTGCGTGCGTGTGTGTGACTGTTTGTGTGTGAGTGACTGTGTGTGTGTGTGCTGTGTGTGTGTGTGTGTGTGTGTGTGTGTGTGTGTGTGTGTGTGTGTGTGTGTGTGTGTGTGTGTGTGTGTGTGTGTGTGTGTGTGAGAGAGAGAGAAAAGAGGAGGCTAATTCTAAATCCTCCAGAACACAATGAGAATCATGCGACTCCCAGGGACAGAATTAGAACCAAGAGCCTTTCAGCGAAGACATGGAAATCAGAGGTTTATTCCCTTCATGGGGGCCATGATCCCCCTGGCACACTCCGGGGGAGAGGAAGAAGAGGCCGACTGTCTCTCTCTGCCATCATCGGATGATTTAATGAGGTCCGAGCTCACATGACGGTGTGACGTCACATCCAGCACCGCCCTCCGTCCTGGAGGGAGGAGAACCTCCCGCGTTCCATGTGGCGCTCAGAGCACAGCCCTGCCCCGTTAATGACCGAGGCATCACTTCCTCTTTGGGTCACTTCCCCTCGGCCTGAGCTTCAACTTCCTGCGAATTACTACTGTCATTATTGTGAAATGAGGTGATATACAATTTAGAAAATAGAACTTCCAGTTTCAATATGAAATGGGGATAAGAGACTTACAATAAGCACATTTGTCAAAGAAAGAGAAACAACAATATATATCTCTGTGGGTACAGTAAGGATGTTCATAGGACCAAGTGCCAAGCACAAACAATCACTAGGTTAACCCATTCCCCGTATACTACAGAGATAGCTAGGATAAGAATCTTAAGATGCTACACAAAGTACTATGTTTAAGTGCCAGGACGTACAACAAACAATAAGTTAATACATTAAGTGCCTATTCCTCTACACTCTTTGAACCTGACTGAAAGGTGCAACCCGTTGTAGCCCAGGAATATGAACGAGTGAGCGAGTGCATGAATGGGCGCCAGAGGGGCCAGGGGTCCCAGGGCGCTGGGCGGGAACACTGTTTGTGTGTGGCTGTGTTGCATCCACGTGGGAAACTCTGCCTCACAGTCTGCGTAATTAAAACACACAGGGCTGCTGCAGGAAGACCGACCCCCCGCAGAGAGTGTGTGTGTGTGTGTGTGTGTGTGTGTGTGTGTGTGTGTGTGTGTGTGTGTGTGGGGGTGGGGGGGGCGCCCCACTTCCACTCAAACACTAGGAGGTGGAGAAGTCTCTCCCTCCCTCTGGAAGGAATGCATGTAAATAGAGAGCACTTCCTTCCCCGTGGTTCACAGATGAACGCCACATGCATCGCGCTCCCAGGTGGAAGGAGTCAACGCAGGAGAGGACGACAAAGAGCGCTTTATTTACCCGGCGTCGGTGGGTTTGAGGAACGGCTTGCACACTCGAGGCGGATTCAGAAGAGCCAGCGTCGTCCTGCGTTTATAGTTGGATCCCTTTTGTAGGCTATAAATAAACAATACGCCGAGAGGTTCTGATCGATCGCTGGCTGATCGATAGAGGCGGATGTTTAACCCGGAGATTCCCTGACCGCTTCCAACGTCAGGCGGACGCCTGACGTTGGAAGCGGTTTCTTGAGACGAGAATATCCGAGTCTTAGACATAATCCGTACATTGACTTAGAACATCCCTTGCCTCCCCAAAGTGTCCTTCAGTTAGTAGAGTGTGCAATAAGCACGACGCGTGTAGCAGGACACGCGTTGACCACATCGACGTATCAAAGCCACGGACTGCTGGCCTCCTCCTCTCTGCAGCACCCAGAGAGGAGGAGGCAGCACCCAGAGAGGAGGAGCACCCCCCCCCTCTCACCCGGGGCCGCGGCAGTGCTGCTCGCACAGCTCTCCATCGCCCTGTGCACGTTGCCATGGGAACGGCCGGCGCGCTAGCGGTGTGAGACACGCGAAGACGTAGGCGGCGTTCCGGGGGCGCACTGGACACACGATACCTCCCGAGAGAGGCGCGGGCGATACGAAGACACGCCGCCGCGGACACACACACACACACACACGCACGCACACGCACACAAACACACACAGTATGGATTTACAGATATCACCGTTCAGGAGGCCGTGTATGGACGTGTTGTCGGGGAATGAACCCCTTTGTTGTTGGTGTTCGTCGCTATTTCATCGTTGTCCTGCAGAATCACTCTCACACACCGACAGCTCTAGGGGAGCGACCGACAATGGTTTTCGTAGTCGATCAGTCCAACCAGCCAATAAAAGCTATATTCTGAATTTTAGAATGATCCACGGACCGATTTTAGAATTTTCCGAACACACACATCGGCTAAAACACACACAAACACATACACACGCACGCACACACCTCTCTCCGGCATGTAGAGGAAGTCAGTGAGTATCGTCATGATAACTACCATGTGCCGGCAATCTGGGGATCATGTTGGAATGAGTTGTAATTCCATCAAAGGCTTCATGAAGAGTTGGAATGTTTATGTGCATGTATATGTGTGTGTGTGTGTGTGTGTGTGTGTGTGTGTCCTAGGTTCACTCCATCATTGGATTACATGTTCTTGTTTTCATAACACCATCAGGGCTGGGCATATTGTCACCATTCATCGCTTGGCTGGCCCATACTTTACATTCCCTGCATTGTCTACAGGTGAGCTCACCTGAGGGGGCAGCAGCCATCTCTAGCATCACTTAACGTTGGGCTGAAAGAACTACGTTGAGCTCCAGCTTGTTGAACTCCTTTAGAGTATCTCTCACTGTATCAGTGAGAGATACAGCACTACCCAGACCTCCATCTAATCAGGCCCAATATTTGGCAGATGTCCACTTTTCCCGAGAATCCACGCTCTGTTCCTGCCTTCGTTAAACCCCATCCTCAGAGCAATGGGGGCGTAGTCTTGGGGGGGGGGGGGGCTCTGTAGCCTCAGTTCCTCCATAACGCCCGGGTCAGGTGGGGGGAAGGCCCCCGGGTGAGGTGCCCGGTATCTGGGCGTTGTTCTCCCCCCAGCGCTGCCCTCACGCCCTACGGCCCGCCTTGAGTCCGCTCGCTGGGAGCGTGACTCAGCGACGGCGGGCAGAGGTGCATTACCGGACGGGGACATATGGGTCAGACACGAGCAGCTGATCCCCCAGCAGAGCTCAGAGCCGGCGTAAGCTGCTTCCGGCCCCTCCCGTCTGGTGGCTCCTGCTTGATCCCTACCCCGAGGAGGCCTCGGCCCCGACCTCTGACCCCCGGCTTGTTCCTTCCTTGAGCGCATGTGGCAACGAGGTCGTCACTCAGCACTTGAACCCAGGAGTCTCGGGGCCAGGAGGTCACCGGTACAGAGACGGCGGACAGCTGTTGGCGGGTTGGTGATACTGGTAATCCCCACACAGTGCTGGTGACCCTTTACACGCCGCCGCTACGGGCGGATATCAGCCGACCAATCGGGACGACCGACAGGAGGAGGAGAGCAACGCATCGCTTGGGTTTTAACGCACGCACGCACGCGCACACACACACACACACACACACACCATCTCAATACATTTCTAAGATGAATTGGACGGACCCACTGGGCGCTCCGTAGGTGTGGGTGCTACACCTCGTAGCCCACGTGTCTTCCATGTGAATGTGTGAGCAGGTCCTGGCCAGCTGTGGACCGGACGCTGCCCTGGAACAAGGCTGTTGGCAGCGGCAGCAGCCAGAGGAACGCATGGCAGCCGAACGGCCGGCCCAGCAGCCAGAGGAACGTATGGCGGCAGCCGAACGGCCGGCCCAGCAGCCAAACTCTGGCAGATTTTCCGGTTGCTCTCCGAGCGTGTTCGGGACATTGGAACAAAGACGTACATCAAAACCAGCCAACCCGACCCACTCGTTAGATAAATAGGGTCTAATTTGATTAGGCACCGGGATCCCCTGAAGTACTTCCAGAATCCTTCAACTGATTAAGATTAAAGGGTTGATAATCACGGGTCTAGTGCCATCGCTTTCACACACACCCCCACACACTCACACTCACACGCACACGCACACGCGAGGAGGTGGGCTGACAAGCAGCCTGCCCTCCTCGCTCGGTGACGAGCGCCCCGCGTCACTCAGCAGCCAGGCCCCGCCGGTTTCATTAGCGTGGGAGCCGGAGGAAGTGGGGGGAGGGGTGTGTGGAGGTCCTTCCTGTAACCGAAGCGGCGCAGTGACAGGCTAATGAGGCGACTGATGGGGGGGCCAGGCAGGGAGGTGAGGCCAAGGAGAGCTGGGGGGGACGGCCCAGGTCAGCCTCAGCGCCGGGGGGGGGGGGGGGGGGCTCGCTACGTCTTATATTCCTAGTCCAGCCCCAGCAGGGCCAAACAGGGGACACTTGAACCCGGGTCTGGGGCTGTAAACAAAGGCTCTGGAGGATCCACCATAGCGACCGCGTTACCACAGCAGATCCTCATCTTAATGATGGCATGTGGCTCCGGCCCTGCTCCTCTAAACATTCCCATCGTCTCCCTCTGGGACGCTGGGCTCTGGCCAGGAGGCCGGCTTAACCGCGTCTCAGGCCCTCATCTCTGAGCTCAGCCTGACCTGATCGGGGGGAGGTCAATCACAGATTAACAGCCTCCATCAAAGAATTCCTAAAGAGCATCCACGCGCTCCTCTGGGAAGCTCGTGAGCAATCAGGGGAACCAGTGAGCCGGCACGGGGCGGCGGGCGGCGGGCGGCGGGCGGCGGGCGGCGGGCGGCGGGCGCCACACACAGCTGGCTGCTGACAGCCCTGACGCCTCGACGCCGTCGTCTGCTGACCAGAACCCACGAGGTCCGGTCCTGGTCCACAAACACAGACCAGTACCTCAACGGCACAGGAGGGCGAACGCCTGGGCCCTCCCAGGGATTAGTCTGCTCCCAGTCACTGGTCTCTGGGTTTAAGGGGGGCTACTCTGGGGCACTGGTCCAAACACACGCCTGAAGCGTGTTTGAGGAACTAGATGAACATAGATTTAATTGATGGGATGAAAGGTAAAACTGTTGGTGTCTCGGTGTGGGTTCGACCGATGAGAAGTGGAACCGACTGGTTGTCTCTTTACTCAAACCGACTGGGAGGGACGCAACAACCACCGCACACTAACAAGGTCAGGGGGTGTGTGTGTGTGTGTGTGTGTGTGTGTGTGTGTGTGTGTGTGTGTGTGTGTGTGTGTGTGTGTGTGTGTGTGTGTGTGTGTGTGTGTGTGTGAGAGACTGGTTGGGGTGTGTGTGTGTGACGGTGTGGGTGTGTATGAGTTTGTGCTAGGGGGTGGGTGTGTGTGTGTGTGTTTTTGTGCGGTGGGTTATGCGGGGGGTGGGAGTGTGTGTGTGTGTGTGTGTATGTGTGTGTCTCTTTGATGGGGTATGTGTATGTGTGTTGTGTGAGGGTGTGTGTGTGTGTGTATGTGTGGGATGTGACGGGGTGTGTGTGTGCGAGGGAGTTTGTTACAACAGGGCAGACAAAGAGAGCCTCAGACACAATCCCAGCCGGCCCTCCTCTCCCCCCTCTCTCTCCCCCCTCTCTCTCTCCTCTGCCCGTCCATTGAAAGGCGCCATTGAAACGGGGAGAGGAGCTGATTCCAGGAGGCTTGGTGGAACTGGAGAGCTGCGAGACAATCCTGCCTGTCATTAAGTGCTTTACTCAGTCCAGCGTCTCCACAACACTCCTCTGTTAGGGATGGGGGCTCAAACGAGTTAACTCCTAACTTGTAAAAACTTGTTGCGTTCTCCTCAATAGGCATTGTGGAGCCGAGCTGCGTGGAAGAAGAGGATTCAAACCGGCACCCTGGCTCCGGTCCTCACGGTAGCCCTCTCTGATCCCACGCAAAGGCATTCAACATCGAACAATGTTTCAGCGTTGGACTAAAACACTGGGATAAGAAAGAGGAAGCCATGGAGCCACCTCCCTCCCAGAGCCTCCAGCTGCTTCCCAAAGGGAAGGCTGCAGCCTTGCTAGAACACTTCCTTTCATATTTCTGAAAACGTTCAAATAACTTCACTTGTGTAAAGCAATGTGTACTGCTTTCCATAGGCAATTTTTTAATATCACGCACAGCGTGTGAACGCAAGGGATTGTGGGTATTTTGGCTTGTTGAGGATCCATCGATGCATCCTTGAAAGATCTCGGAATTCCCAAAAACAAAGGACGCGAAAAGGGCGCGAATTTCCGAGCGTTCATCAACATTGGACCCGTGCTTGTCGGCGTTCTATGACGTAGCGTCCTCAAAAGGGCGGCCGTTGAGCACGCTTCGCTCACATTGGGAAACAGCCTCTGAGAACAGGCCCGCCGTCAGACAGCAGAGGGCCGTATCTGAGGCCCGGGGAGACAGCCCAGAGACAGCGGAGGGCCGGGAGATGGGGCCCCAGATACTGCTAATGGAACCCGCTCGTTCCTCTGGTGCGTGATGAGCTCCGGGGGGGGGGGGGCATTCTCCCAGAGCCCGGGTAGGGAGTGAACGTGCTGTTACCGGATCCTTATCAGCGCCCGTACGTGGGAAAGACCCTGTCTGTCATGAGATAACGAAGGCCTCGGGCAACGCGGTCACAACGGTGAGATCACCAGCGGAAC
The DNA here is from genome assembly GCF_902167405.1 of Gadus morhua. Taxonomy (NCBI): domain Eukaryota; kingdom Metazoa; phylum Chordata; class Actinopteri; order Gadiformes; family Gadidae; genus Gadus; species Gadus morhua. The sequence goes on from NC_044063.1 coordinate 2,073,503, forward strand.
GCTCCGATAAAACAGGGTTAGTCATCGCTCAAATGAACACTTCTAGAGAACACTGAACACTTCTAGAGAACACTGAACACTTCCAGAGAACACTGAACACTTCCAGAGAACACTGAACACTTCCAGAGAACACTGAACACTTCCAGAGAACACATCTAGTGAACAAAGGACACTTTTAGAGAACACAGGACACATCTAAAGAACACTGAACACATCTAGAGAACCCTGAACACATCTAGAGAACACTGAACACATCTAGAGAACCCTGAACACATCTAGAGAACACTGAACACATCTAGGGAACCCTGAACACATCTAGAGAACACTGAACACATCTATTATGCCGCGTTTCCACTGCAGGGTGCGGAACGGATCGGATCGCAAAGGGGCGGTAGGGAGGGGGCGGTATAGCCCAGCTCAGTTCCGAGGTCGCGTTTCCACCGCCGACAGTACCCTTTGTGGTAGGCCGGATGTCGATCTCCGCGGCAGCTACGTAAACATCGTAAACAACGTCTTCCTCCGCAAGAATGCAGACGAACGTCTCCACCTCCTTGTTCGCCCAAGCAAGCTTTTTACGCGACATGTTAATTGTAAAGAATAATACCTCGAGGCTACTGTTTGTTTGTTTTTATCCCCGCGTCACCCGGAAGTGACGATTCTGTCGACCAATCAACGGAGGGGGCATGTAGCTAGAATTCCAGGGTACCCTTTCAGGCGTCTGGTCTCGTTTTGGGTACCGCAACGGAGGAGTCCCTAAAATGGGGTCGGAACGGGTACGGCAAAGTCCGGGTCACGCCCACTTTTGGCGGTGGAAACGCGATCCGACCCGCACCTTTGCGATCCGATCCGTTCCGCACCCTGCAGCGGAAATGCGCCATTAACTAGAGAACCCTGAACACATCTAGAGAACACTGAACACATCTAGGGAACACTGAACACATCTAGAGAACCCTGAACACATCTAGAGAACCCTGAACACATCTAGAGAACACTGAACACATCTAGAGAACCCTGAACACATCTAGAGAACACTGAACACATCTAGAGAACCCTGAACACATCTAGAGAACCCTGAACACATCTAGAGAACACTGAACACATCTAGAGAACACTGAACACATCTCGAGAACACTGAACACATCTAGTGGAGCGATCGGAGCACTCTATGCATCGTTAACGATACCATGATACTTGGCAACCTCTTTAGCCTCGTGCTCGTCTTACTCATGGCTAAATAAGCATTAAGTTAAAAGCATATCCATTAAGATAACATTTAAAATGATGTTCCTTAGCCTCCCAAATATCATTGTCAGGTTTCCCCTAAAAGCAATAATGTTGCCAAAAAGCGTTTCTGGAAATTAATATTTCCTCTGGCCTCAAGTAAATATGCATCAAATAATAAAAAAATTATGTGAATATGAATCTTCAATCATGTTTTCAAAAGCTACAAATCTAGACACGCCAATAAGGCCAAAACCAAACCAAGAGGAGTACCCTGTGCCTGTGAACACTGAACAGCGTGCTGCAGTCCTACCCCGACCTCAGAACACCGCGGCCGGGCTGCCCTGTGGAGCGCTCACACCTGACCTGAGGACAGTCCGGCCACTGCCTTCACCCTCCTGCTGGCAGGACAGGCCCAGCCGCTCAGGGGTGGCCGGCTGCACACCACGCCCCCCTCCACAGCCTACCTCCCGCTCTCTGTGGTCCCACTGAAGAGCAGCCAGGAGGCAGACAGAGCAGAACCCAGGAGCCATTACCCTGCTGGGAGCCATTACCCTACTGGGAGCCATTACCCTGCTGGGAGCCATTACCCTACTGGGAGAGCGGTTACCCTGCTGGGAGAGCGGTTACCCTGCTGGGAGCCATTACCCTGCTGGGAGCCATTACCCTACTGGGAGAGCGGTTACCCTGCTGGGAGAGCGGTTACCCTGCTGGGAGAGCGGTTACCCTGCTGGGAGACCCCAGTGACCCTCTAGAGGAGGTCCTGAGGTGTAAATAGAGGCGTGTGTGATGGACGCCTGCAGACAACATCCAGGTCCACTACCTCAGTGTCTAGATGGGGAGGAAAGCCTCGTGTTCTGCCCTCCTAGAGACGGGACCACAGACAAACATCCTTTCCTTTGATTTGATCGGACCAATAAAGCTGCCGTCGTCCCGGTCCTCAGCGGGTCCAGCCCCCGTCTCCCTCCCCCCCGCTGGGGTCACAGCCCATAAATGTCCCGGGGAGCTTAGAGCTGGAGGCCGTGCCGCTGGGGCTCCAAGCCGTGTCCTGAGGTGATCCTGGGTGACACACTCGCGTGGGGAAGGGAGAGCAGGGCGCCTGTAGGAGAGGGGCAGTAGGGCCCTCAGTGCCACTGGAAGAACATTAAAAACACATTTACCAGCCCCTACGTCCCTCTGTGATCCTCTCTGTATCCATCCTAGCCTAGGGCGCTACAGCTAGCCTAGGGCGCTACAGCTGGCCTAGGGCGCTACAGCTAGCCTAGGACGCTACAGCTGGCCTAGGGCGCTACAGCTAGCCCACGGAGCTACAGCTAGCCCACGGAGCTACAGCTAGCCCACGGAGCTAGAGCTAGCCTAGGGCGCTACAGCTAGCCTAGGGCGCTACAGCTGGCCTAGGGCGCTACAGCTAGCCTAGGACGCTACAGCTGGCCTAGGGCGCTACAGCTAGCCCACGGAGCTACAGCTAGCCCACGGAGCTACAGCTAGCCCACGGAGCTAGAGCTAGCCTAGGGCGCTACAGCTAGCCTAGGGCGCTACAGCTGGCCTAGGGCGCTACAGCTAGCCCACGGAGCTACAGCTAGCCCACGGAGCTACAGCTAGCCCACGGAGCTAGAGCTAGCCTAGGGCGCTACAGCTACCCTAGGGCGCTACAGCTAGCCCACGGAGCTACGGCTAGCCCACGGAGCTACAGCTAGCCCACGGAGCTACAGCTAGCCCACGGAGCTACAGCTGGCCTACGGAGCTACAGCTACCCTAGGGCGCTTAGCTGGCCTACGGAGCTACAGCTACCCTAGGGCGCTACAGCTACCCTAGGGCGCTACAACTAACCTTCGGAGCTACAGCTAGCCTAGGGAGCAACCTTCAGGCTCTCATCCTTCCACTAGGACCTCAGGTATCCCAGACATGAGGCTGTGCGCGTACGGTGTTAGCTGGGTAGCCAGCCACGCCGGGGCCAGTGTGACTGGCTACCGAGGAACTCTGGATCAATCCCATCAGGCCAGAGAGAGTTTATGTTGGCTGGCTGCACGGTACAAAGCGGCCTAATGCCCTCTGTGGCTGGCAATTGAATTAAATCCAGGGAGATAAGGGGTTGGATTGTTTCCTCTGCACGGGGGTGGAGTTGAGGCATTTTACAATTGAAGGGTTTAATTTTTTAGTAAATGCAAGGGCTGAGCAAAGCAGTGGAATACAGACCGGCGCCATTCGAGGTGAGAGAGATGGATAGATGCAGAGATAGGGCACAGCACAGGAGCAAAGAATGCAGGAGGTTAACACCAATGTTACTATTCCCAATGTGTTCACCGGCCATTGTATTGAACATGAATGACTGGTTGTCTTGACATTAAATCGGCTTCACAGCTATTGAAGTTAAACACAATTTGCCCAAATTGTCAAAACCGTCGAAGAAAAGCTTCTGAAACTGACAACATGAAACGTCAACCAGGTCCAAGGACACTTGGATGCGTGTGCGTGTGTTTGTGTGTCTCAGTTGAGGCGGCGTGTCATGTAAACAAGCTCCTGCTGGTCCAACACAAAGCTGCCTGCTGCTGGAGGTCCCGGCAGAACAGGAAATACAACTCCACCGCGTCGGCAGAGCCAGGGAACCAGCCAATCGGGTTCCACCGTGCCGGCTCCGCGCTCACCTGCTGAACAATAACACCAAACATAGACACCGTCCACCGTCCACCTCCACGGTTTGAATGATGCTAACCTGCGGGCGCCACGGCAACGCCAGGGAGCGGAGGGTTTGAGCGGAAGGCCTTTAAAGTGGACGGCTGATTGATTGTTTGATTGATTGATTAATGGGCGGGCAGGGGGGGACGTGGGCACACGGGAACCCTTTGTGTGCAGGTGACTGTGTGGGGGGAGGTGTTTCATTACCGGACCGTTTGGAACCGACGTCGATTACAAGATGGGACGTGGAGTGGGTCACCACCTCCACGCTAAAGCGTTTCTGCAGGCCCTGTGTGTGTGTGTGTGTCTCTGTCTGTCTGTCTGTCTGTCTGTCTGTCTGTGTGTCTGTGTGTCTGTCTGTGTGTCTGTGTGTCTGTGTGTGTGCCACACCAGCCACTCCTTTGCTCTGATGACTAATACTCACTGTTGTTTCACCTCCTCTCTGCTTCGATCCTCACTGCTCTTAGACTGTCTGCAATTCTGTTCACACCTCCTCCCCCTCTCTCCGTCTCCCTCTCTCCCCCTCTTTGACCCAGATGGACGTGGCACAGGGAAGGGGAGAGGGGAGAGGGAGGTCTCACTGGGTGGGTGCACAGGTCCAAGCTGTTTGCTGACCGTATCTCACAGGGAAGGGGCTACAGCCACAGCGTTGGCTCGCGAGGCTCGAACACGCTACCCTAAGATGCTCTGCCTCAGCCACAGAGCCTGATGGCTTTATAAACACTGACCTGAGGAACGCTGGGAACAGGTGCGCGCGCACACACACACACACACACACACACACACACACACACACACACACACACACACACACACACACACACACACACACACACACACACACACACACACACACACACCTAACTGTTGTTCTCCTTGCAGCGGTCAGGCCTTTGACGAAAAACAAATATTGGCTGTGGGCTGGCCCGGTCTCAGCCTCCACCACATCACCTTGGCCTCCAGCAGCTCAGACCACTTCAGTGTCTGAGTCACCGCGTTAGCGTGTAAGGTAACCACAAACTGACCAGTTCCACATTCCTCGGCCGAGAAAGGGCTCAGGGCATCGGCTCTGAGGAAAGCCAGCTCATCCGTTCAGACGCACGGACAAACCCTCTGACCACGATGTCTCAATACAGGAACCGGACCGCAATGACACAACCCACGAGCTGCTCTCTGCTCCCTGCGGCGGTTCAGAGGAGGGCTGAGCTCCAGGCCCCAGGTGGGGGCCATGGAGGGCCACGGTCAGGACTCAGGAGCCCAGATGGTCCCGGGCCCTGCACCCAGCCATCTGCTGGAGGGCCGGGGCCCATCTCACAGCCCGGTGGGCCGGCCGTCTCTGACAGACAGCGTGAAGTCCCCCTCATGCTGCAGGCCAGCCTCCCAAAGAATGGCTGAAAGTCCAGCCTCATGGTAGCCTGGCTATTACCAGACCAGGCTCAATCGTAGGTTGCACGTTGGTCTGGGGAAGCTGCTGTCATTTTCTTCAGCACAAGAGGCGTGATCAACGGGCCTAGTTCAAATGACGCTGTACGATTTGGCTGCCAGGGGGAAAAGCCAGCTTGGTGATTGGCTCCCGCAAAAGCGTGGAAGGAGCAAGAATTGTATTGCTCCTCTCAAGACCCTCCTGCAGGGCAAATTCAAATCGCCGGCAGAATGTGCGGGCGATACCCAGTCTAGCCTCATGGAGGAAAAGTCAACATTATTCTATCAGGAAAATATGGATAACGCATTTAAGATTTGACACCAAGAAAGACTGAAGTAGTTTGACACAGAGTGTCGTCTCCCACAGCGCGATATGAAAAGCGTCTGGGACGATGTTAAGGACAGTGTTGTTTGTTCCAGCCCTACCCCAGTCCTAAGTGTACTTCCTGCTCCGTATTCTGAGCCCCTGATGCCGTGACTAAGCAGGCTCACGCTGACGCACAAAGGCAGGACAATCGCCCTCAGCTCGCGTTACCAGCCTCCTCTCGTTGGCATTGTCTGCTGCTTTCGCTTTCCAGCAGAAACTCGCTCCTAGAATGTCAAGTTGGTTTACACTCTACTCTGTGGGCCCTTGTGCAGTGCAGTGAAGAGACGGACACACACACACACACGTCACACACACACACACACACACACACACACTTTTCAATGGCGAATCACAGGGGATGAGCAGCAGAGAGAATAGGGAGAGTAGGGAGAATAGAGAATGGCTGTTAGAGAAGGAGGAGGTGAAAGTGAGCAAAGAGAGACCAGAGAATGGAACCAGAAACCAGCTGAGTGAGGAGGTCACAGGAAGACAAGACAGGATACATTAAACACTGAGGGTAAGAGGAGGAGCAGTGAGGAGGAGGAGGAGGGGGAGGAGGAGGAGGAGGAGGAGGAGGAAGAGGCGAGGCAGGGCTGACCCGGATTCGGCTGTGACTCTGGGGACGGGGAGGGGTTGAGCTGGGCCTTGGGGGGGTTGCTGGCAGCCTGAGCCAGACACAAACGTAGAGTGACAGCGCCTCTGCCGCTCTGCCCCGCCGTAGGGTGTGCCCTCACATGTCCCTGCCTCCGCGAGCTCTGCGCTCCAGAGCAGGGCTGCTGCAGAGCTCAGTGAAGCCCCCCACAACGGGACCAGCTCCGTCGGGGGCCGTGAAGGGCCCCGTTTGTGGACGAGCACACACGGCACACAGCGGCCTGTGAGGAGCGGCCCTGTGTGTTGTGGGCTTGTTTACGACCCCGTGTTCCTCCGTGCTGCCCTGGGTGCCTCTGTGGTGCCCATCCACGCACACTGAGGGGCCGGCACACTGAGGGGCCTGCTGCACACTGACGGGCCTGCTGCACACCGAGGGGCCTGCTGCACACAAAGAATGCGTGGAACTTGGCGTTACGAACCCATTGTTATTAACTGAACTGGGCGGAGTGGAGAATACAGGGAGAGGGGGGGGGGGAAAGAGAGAGAGAGAGAGAGAGAGAGAGAGAGAGAGAGAGAGAGAGAGAGAGAGAGAGAGAGAGAGAGAGAGAGAGAGAGAGAGAGAGAGAGAGAGAGAGAGAGAGAGAGAGAGAGAGAGAGAGAGAGAGAGAGAGAGAGGGGGGGGGGCAAGGTGGGAGCCAGAGGGGCAGGGAACGGGGGTAAATAAACACGCCTGCCTGGCTGTGAATGCTGTGTGATCACACAGGGAGGCTCCCTTCCACCCACATCAGTGCTACTTCACTGTTTGTTTACCTGGGGGGGGGGGGGGCTGCCTGGCAACTCAGCAGCACGGAGCACGCACACACCCTGGCTGTCACACACACACACGCACAGAGCCAACTCTGAGGCCCCTGACCCTACCTCACAGCCCCCCCAACGGTGGACACAATACCCTGGCGGACTTCATTACCAGCTCTCTCAAACAAACACGCCCCTTTTACAACCTGACCCATAAAGACGCCGCGGTGCAGCGGGCGGCGAGACGAGAGATCAGCACAGCGCCGCAGACCGGGGGGGGGGGGGATTAACCCAACGTGGCTCGGGGCTTTGGCAAGGGGCCCCGGGACTGTGTGGTAAGTGGGCTGAAACACACGCCGGGCACATAATGGCTCTGCACCCCCCCCCCCCTCCTCCAGTCGAGGGGAGCTGCTCCCCCCCGCCCCGCCACAGACCTGGGGGGGCGGGGGGGAACAGGGATTAACTGGGACACGCATGCGGCGGGACGGCAGCATGTGTATGTAGTCGACGGGACTGTTTGAACGGGAGGACCCTTCTGCAGACCCTCTGCCTCCCCGCTCAAACCTCACCCCCGGTGGGCTCGGGTGGGCTCGTTGGCAGGAACGCGTGTACTGCAGTGAACCACACACACACACACACACACACACACACACACACACAGCAGGCTGTGGTGTAATGGTGATACTGGGGGATGAGGCTTGGCTCCAGGGTGTAGGAGTTCCCCGGGCCCCTTGGAGATGAGAGTCGGTCTATTTGCCTGACTTAAGCCAGACAGAGCAAACACAGCATAGTGGGGCTATTGAAACGGAGCCACACGGCGGGCCTACACACACATCGTACACACGGAGACGGTCCGGGCCAGGAACATCTCAAGCACCTTCGTTAAGACCCGACACAGCTTCACAGGGCACACTGAACGCTCACACACACACACACACACACACACACACACACACACACACACACACACACACACACACACACACACACACACACACACACACACACACACACACACACACACACACACACACACACACAGGTGAATGGTCGGTCTATTCAGAGGGCTTAATAAAGGAGGGCTTGTCTCGCCCAGAGCACATAATCTAGGTGTGGCTTCATCAATGCAGAGGAGGCACTATGCGTGTGTCTGCGCGTATGCCTTCTCCTTCACCGGCACATTTTTCAAGTTAATTTAATATTCGGGTGGTTTAAATATATACACAGCAGTACCCAAACAGAGCTCCCGTAACACATGCCTTCAGATTCCTGAGGTCAGCCCACGTGAAACCACAGCCTCTAAACGGGCATGTGGATCTAATCTAGAGGGAGGGGCGGTGCCACACGTGTGCTCGTTAGTGTTGAGGCTGCCGCATTAATCACAGGAGGGGTTAAGGGTCAAGGGGGATCAGAGCTCTGTAACCAGTGGTCTTCCCGCTGAGCCAACAGCAGTGTTCAGCAGTCCTCCGTGCATAATGGTGCTTCCTTCACCATCGCCCGGCTGCAGACCACCCCAATACGCCTGCTGGGATGTCTCTGTGGGTAGAGGTCCAACACGCAGTATGTGTTTATGTTTGGCAGGAAACCAGAGCCAATCAATCAGAGCGTAGAGCTACAAAGACCGGCCTCAGTCAGGGGAAACCTCAGCGCCATCTTTAATGTAGGGGCAACATTCCCACCCTGGGTGGCATGGCAGGGCAACACGACTCATGTCGTTATGCACGTCCCTTTCCTCCTTCATCAGGACGATTAGAGTCCGTAACAGGTCAGAACGAATCGAGACCTACCTGGACTGGCGAACGGCGTTACTAAGGCCAGGGCGTGTGTGTGTATCTGTGTACACGTGTCTGTAGCGTACTGGGCCATAGGGGGCGCTGTCTGTGGTTCACAGGCTGCAGGGGGGGGGGGGGGGGGGTGGACGGCTTGCCACGCCCTTCGCTACTGCCTGCCTGTAGGAGTTCCCAGTAGAGGTGGAGCGATAGCGCCGACCTTCATTGTTTACACGCGGGCCACCTGGCCTTTGCAGTCGGGGACAATACCTACCCTGTCTGGGTGCCGTCTCCCGTTGTGTCCTTCCCCTAGGCTCCTCCCCCTCACCTTCGCCACGCAGTGAGGAGACACGGTGAATCAACAGCATGCAGCCCTCTCTCCCTCCCCCCCCCCCCCCCCCCCCCCCCCCCCCTCCCCAAGGGCAGGGGGACAACAGATTGGCCGTTTCCTCCCAGGATCCACACACCCTCTCCCTCTCTCCGGCTGCGCCGTCTCCGGGGAGCTCGGCCAGGTTCACACACCACCTAATCTCTCTCCCTGGTCGCTATCATCCAGCAGGTGGGCTGAGTCCCCCCCCCCCCCCCCCACACTGAACCCACTGAACCCCACTGTCTGCTTATCTCCCTGCCGAGGTCATGGGGAAAACCAGGCGGGAAAAGGTTGGACGAGACACTGCGAGAGGGGGGGAGGCAGGGGGGGAGGTAAAGGATAGGACGGCCCCCCTGTGTGGAACAGGAGGTCTTGCCTCAACTTGCCTCCCCACACTCTCCTTCTCCTTCCTCCAGTTGCCAGGTACCTTCCACGTCCTTTCATCTCCGGGATCGGCTCGTTAGGTCTGCTAATCCGCCACAATGCCACGCAACGCTGTTACAATCATAACAAACACACAACGCAGATTCCTTCCTTCTCTCTCCGAGTATTACCAAGAGGCAGATGCTGATCTGTTACTGGTTAAGAGATAATATCACAGACAAACATGCACACAATCAACTCTAGGAAGAAACTCCCGTTTTCATCAAATGTAGAAGCGTAAGCAGATGTTTCTTCATGCACATCCAAACCAGGCCCGTGCAGCCACATTGCAGACAGACTGCACGGGTTACGGACGGTTTTCAAACGACTCAACGGCAAAACGGTTGCACATGGAAGGCAGACTCATGGCAGGCTGATAAAACAGCACGGCCTGCTTTTATCTCCACGATACGACCGTAGGAACCACAGACACACATTAGCGCGACATTGCTTTGTTCACGTGTGCGGACCCCGCTGAACCGAGGGGACACGACCGTCTGAAATGCCACCATCTTGGCACCGATCTGAGTGTGCCGCGCTGAGGGAGATGAAGGCACGTTCTGATACAGTTGAGCAAAGCTCCAAATGGCGTTTGTGGAACGCACGCTCCGCTCCATTAGCATCAGAACAATGCGTCCGCGCAGCGCGGGGAACAGTCAGAGCCCAGGGTGAGCGTGGTTTAGTCAGGCAAGGGAGGAGGAGACGCCGACGCCGTGATCCACTCATTCCTGCATCCTCCCTGAACACGAGAGAGGAACTGAAGGGAGGGAGGGAGGGGGGGAGAGAGAGAGAGAGAGAGAGAAAGAGAGAGAGAGAGAGAGAGAGAGAGAGAGCAATGGAGTGTGTGGACATAGCTTTACCGGACAAACAGCCATTGAAACCTCCTCCCCTTCCTCCTCAGACGAACCAGAGTCACACCCTTCACACAGACAGCGGCTCCAAGCAGCAACAGCTGGGCGCTGCTCTACAGCGGAACGTTATTAAGTACCACTGAACCAACAAAGGAAATATGGGAACCAAAACATCCACAGCCCACAGAAAGCCGTGTGCGTGCGTGCATGTTTCTTCATTTTAAAATGCAGAGTGTTTTTGCTCTGTGGTGCTGTGGTCCTCAACCTGAGGGTCTGGGCCCTGCAGGGGCCGCTGATATGCATAACGGAGTCGCAGGAGTGCTGCTGACCTTGGAATTAGATATTCGATGATCTATTATTCATCTAAGGTCTCACATCCGTCTGATGATTCATAGCCATGAGCAAACGGCGTGTAGCAGAGCGATGCGTTGATGTTCACCCGTGCAATAACATTACAAGCAGATGTTGAGAGGGTATCAACTATTTGTGTGGAAGCAGATGAGCCGACAGCTCACATAACTTCAGAGCGAGCAACGGGTTCACTGGCCTAGTGCTTGGTACTAGAGGCCTGCTGGACGACGGCTGTCATGCTCTCTGCGTGACTCGTGCCTACGTAGAGGGGGGGCTCATACCAGGGGTCTGACTCATAGCAACACTCATCTCCGTACGGCCACCACATCCGTCCCAGCGCAGACCACCGTCCTGTCCGGCCGAGCACGTCGACCCGGTGAGCAAGGAGCCGGCCGTCCGTCTCTGAATGAAAGGCAGATGGGGTGTAAGGAGGGGGCGTCAACGAGACCCAACGGCAGGAGGTACAAAGACTGGCCTGTATGGACGCGGCCTGGGCGGGGCCCTGATAAGACCCATGAGTCAACACGTGGACTTCTGCTACTTCCTCATTCGGCCCAGCGGGTTGTTATACTCTGTGTGTGTGTGTGTGTGTGTGTGTGTGTGTGTGTGTGTGTGTGTGTGTGTGTGTGTGTGTGTGTGTGTGTGTGTGTGTGTGTGTGTGTGTGTGTAAATACTACAAACTAATTTCAATCCTGCTAATGCGTCTGGTCATGTCTTGCCTATTGTGAAAAAGTTTGTAAAGTAAAATAAAAGTGAGTTATTAAAGTATAAGTTCTTTCAAAACTCTTTCAAAAGAGGACAGGTTTCTAAGGGCACTCACCCCAGCTCCCACTCCCGAGAGGAGGGGAGACCAACGATGGAGACCTGATCCACACGTCTCAAGAGAGGCCCGTGGACGGCCGACACTCTGCCCTGGGTCCACCGGGTCTATTGTGTGGATCCGCCGCCCACCAGGTCTGCTAGAACACGGGGTCCCCAGTCTACCCTCCCTCTGTCGTCTTCATTGCACTTCTTTGATCCAAACCGTCGCAGGTAAGGAGGGCGGGGCCTTGCTTGGCAGGCTATCCATACTTAATAGAGCAATAGACCAATCACAACGGGCGATCTCAGACGAACCGATGGGCTGGTGATGGGAGCCGGACGTGGCCGTGTATTCTCAGAGAGATATCAGCCAGAGCCATCAGGAGCCCTGTGTCCCCCTCACTCCATTAGTTCCACTGGTGTACTGTACGGCCACAGTGTTCTAATCCATCTTCTGATCAACATGAACCTCACACAGAGAGACGTGTGCTGACAACTATTTAAACTATGGCCAACTAGAGTTAGATAAAAGGGGTGTGTGTGTGTGTGTGTGTGTGTGTGTGTGTGTGTGTGTGTGTGTGTGCGTGTGCGTTCTGCTGAAATCCTCTGGGAGAGATCAGTTCCACTTAACACCGGTTTCTGGTAAACCAACCATGCCATGCACTTCAAATCGATCGTGTAGAACTGACAAATGGGTTTAGTGGCATGACAGTGCAGGAGTAGCTCACACGTGCGCGCCGCCCAGACTAATGCACTTCTCCGCTGTCCATAAAGACGCACACAATCAGCCGCTTCCTGATCCTTTCATCCAGGATTTCCTTTCTCCAGGACACAACTGCACTGCTGGTGTGTGACTGGGCCCATTGTGTGGAACACACACACACACACACACACACACACACACACACACACACACACACACACACACACACACACACACACACACACACACACACACACACACACACACACACACACACACACACCTGTTAGCCGTGACCCCTGTGTGCGGTCTCGGTTAAGGACAGACAAGAAGCAGGTGTACCAACAGCACGGTAGACCGCTACGCCCTCTTTACTCTCAGCCTTAGGAAACCTCTCGGCGCAGCCCGGCAGACAACATCATACGGATCCAACAGAAGCACAGGAGAAGAGAAGCAACATTGAAGCAAGATGGCACCTGCCCCGACACACACACACACACACGACAGTTGCGTGCAAGTGCTTCTCCTCTCTCGCCGGAACAAAGCATTTCCCTGGAGATCAGCGAGGTGATTCACTGGGCTGTCATCCGTCGACCTCTGAATCAGAACATGAGAAAAACAAACCGTAACATCAGCAGACCTGCGGCTGTATACAGCCCCCCCCGCCCCTGGGACAGTAGAACAGATATGAGTTATGTTCTTATTATACGTGTTGATGCCAGAGATAGACCTCTTTCATAGGTTCCCCATCAGTAGGGCTGCCTCTAATCCTGCCACATTTGGTCACGTCTCTGCTGACCTTGTCATCAAGCAGCGTTTCAGGGACTTGCCAGCGTTGATTGTAAACAACTCAGTGAATGATATGCGGCACAGAACTCTGCCTTTCCACCTTCCTTATGCAACGGATTTCTGTTGTTCCTCTGTCTTTAATGCTGGCGTACTATTGCCAAACAAAAGAAATGTGCGCCTCTAGCTTTAACAAAGTCTTCAGAGTTCAGCAGCGGGAGGAATCCATCTGACTCGGTTTCCCTGACGCCCTGGCGTCCTGCAGATGTAGGCCCTTCATCTCGCCCGCACGGTGGAGCTCTCTGAACACTGAACCGCCATCGGGAACCGCCCCTACGCCAGGTATCAGGTCGTATATAAGAAGATCTGAGGCGCAGCCTTCCATTTACATCTTGAAATAGACAGCTCTACCCAGGCCTGAGTCAGTCACCCCATGTGTATTTCTCCATGGGGCAGTCCAGAGGCCACTCATGCGTGTATCCACTAGGCGCCTGTCAAAGGCTTTGCGTTGGGTCCAATAGTCCCCGTGCTAAAGTTAAAGTGCTGGCTCTGCGGCTGGCCCTCAGAGGCAGGGCACCTCTCCTTCCGCCCCCCCGTCCCCCCGTGGTGACCAGGGCGAGCTGTGGCGAGGAAAGGCCTCCTCCACATGTGTGTTTACCCACCAGCTAAAACCAACAGGCTATATTTACCCCGCTCAAACAGACCCAGGAATGAGCCGTCCAGCAGGGACTAGAACCAGCGCAGGAGGGACGGGGAGAACGGGCCGGGCCACCACACACTGGGGTACCCCCCCCCCCCCCCCCCCCCCCCGCCCCCCACTTCCCCTTCCTTTTCATCACCCCTTCCTCCCCATCCTCCTCATCTTCAACAAGGTGGACCAAAACAAACAGAGACGTCAGCAGCGGCCGACGCCATCAGAGCACCGATGGCCTGTTGGTTATGTTTGAGTTACTACCATTCGTCTTCTCTTCCTAGATAGGCTGACAGAGCCGTAAACAACCGCCCGGGCCGGTTTGACCTCGCCGGGACAGGAAGATGCCCCGTGGGTTGATTGATGAGCCCCCAGGCCAGTCGTTTATTACCACCCACAGTGTCCACAGAGCAGAGAGAGCGAGGGAGTCCCGCCCCTTCTGGACCTTTGAACCGACACTGCCGCCATCCTCACTGTCACAGGCAGGCCTCCCCAGGAGGACCAGGATGGATCCATAAAGGAGATTTATTACAGAGGACCCCATCACAGGGAAGCTGCATCTAACACCTCGCGGTGGGCTGCGATACAAGCTGTACCTGTATTCTGTGCGCTCAACATCCAGGATTACAGTAGCGTAATCCCTCATCAGAATGCCTGGACATGCTAATGAGTCTGATGAATATACTAGTGGAGGATGAAACACGTTGATGGGTTTAGAAAAATCCACAAAATAGCAGCATATTGAGGGACTCCATCCAGCCAAAGGAACTGTGCTAACATGAGGCAGATGGTGGCCTTGTCCCGGGGCGTGCGGTCCCCTCTCTATGACCCATCAGGCTTTACTAACGAGCAACACGCAGCCACGGGGGGGGGAATATGGCTCGATGGCCATGATCATTCCCTTGAGGGCGAGATAACCAAATCCTTATTTCCATTAACCTTTTAGTTAACCAAGACACCTCCAGGAATCGCGAGGAACCCGGGCCACAACCGTTACTCTGGATCTAAAATTACAAACGGCCGCGAGGCTGCCAAGCGTGTTGTGGTTGTGGGCGGAGACATTTAAACTTGGGCTGGAAGCAGGCTGACCACAAGGCAACATCTCACACAGCACCCGGGAACATCTAGCAAACTTAAAGTCTCCGAAGACTGAAACTGCATAGGAAAAAACATGAAAATAAATCTTCATCAACATTGCTTTTTTTTTTCAACATAACTGCAACCATATCGTTTACAGATAGCCGCGATTAACCCCCTTGTTACGAAAACATCAAAGATTGTTATATTCAATCATGATCCCTAAGAGATTATAAAAGCAATATCCGAGCTCTAAATCTACTTCATATCAACAAACTGATGCGTCCATTTAACAATGTTGGAAATGATTAACATTTCAGCGGATTAGTTGTATTATCATTTAAGTCACTATTTACAGACAGAGAATCATCTCCTAAGCTCCTTGACTAGTGCTTGTCAAGTGGACACATGCTGTAAACATTAATGCATTAAAGGCGGACAGCAGTGCCGTTTAAAAGACGCTTCTACTGAGCCAACTACAGCAGGATACAAATCTGACCAACAAGTTACACCAAAATAACAGAATAATCCCACAAACAGGCACGTTAACATGCCGGCTAAATGGACAACATACAGCCAGTAGTTGGCTATATTTTTATGTTGACTCCGGAGGGATTTGAACCGAGTTCCATGGGAAAAACAACAAGTAAAGCCCGAGACTTGAACATAAAGAACAGCTCTGCTCATAGGGTGAGTTTACAGGGGTTGTGTGGGTTGTAAACCTATTCTGCCACTATGGACTTTTGATCCCACAGCCATTACAACCAGTTCTATTCGAGTCAGCCGATACCAACTGGTGCCCCTCTGAAGTGCCCACTAGATCCCCGCTGGACGGACGAGAGGGTTGTGGGGTCCGGCCAGACCCAGCCCAGGGGAACAGACCCTTTCCATGGCAACTTCCGACTGCAGCACAACTATTCAAATTCCAGGCTCGTCCTCGCTAACTAGCTGGGCAGCTCCCAACTAAAAAGACAATGTTCCCATTGTCTGGAACTTGTAGTTTAATGGAGTCGTCAGGCCCTCCCAGTCGTGATTAGCTCAGGTGAAAAAAAGACTACACGTCGGAAGGCTGCGGAGCGCAAGGCGCCTGCGCAGTGCGCGTTCCTTAAAGATCGGGAAGCCTTGGGGATTTTGGGTTGTAAATGCGTTAATACAACGACCGGTGGCTGTGATGTACGTGTACTACTGAACGGAAGGCCCATACACGGAGTATACATGCAGTATGCGTTCTCTCGGAGCGCTATCTCGGGGTAAACCCGGCCGTAGTATCGGGCTGTTGACTGCGCTGACTGAAGTTCGTTCGCCTCCTCACGATGTTCGCTTCGCTGGCCCAGCGGACTCGTTAGTTTACAACATCGTTTAACACCCCACCGCGGTACAAACCACCACTGTGGACGGAAAACATCAGGACACATATCATACCTGGCGACGCTTTCTGGTTTTCGTGAACTTAAATCCTGTTTCGGTAATA
Source organism: Gadus morhua (assembly GCF_902167405.1). NCBI lineage: Eukaryota > Metazoa > Chordata > Actinopteri > Gadiformes > Gadidae > Gadus > Gadus morhua. The sequence goes on from NC_044063.1 coordinate 2,089,868, forward strand.
GTGGGTCCGTTGAAGGAGCGCTCTGTGGCCGCCTGCTTACCGCTGCGCTGCCAGGAATGCTTCGGCTCAAACGAAACACGGCTCACACGCTCACTGCGCATGCGCGACCACGCTCGATGCACCAGGCTGATAGTAACGCAGGGGGCGCTGTTCAATGGTCCGACGGCTCCACCTCCGGGATGCGTGTGCTAACGAAATTGATGAGTATGTGATTGGATGAATTATCGTAGGCTGTATTCAGTCGTAAGCTGTGTTTTGTGATTGCAGTAGTAGCCTTTAATAAATGTGTACTCCGCTGCAGTTCTACCCAGACGGTCTGTTTGCAGCCAGCGACAGAAGATCGGTGGTGATGCGGCAGAATGAGTGGACAGCATGAGTGGACAGCGCCCCCCTGTGGGAGTCCTGTATAATGCAACATGTGTTTCTATTGGACCGCTGGTCGGGTTATTCTTTCTATATACTTGGAAAGAAATGGGGGATGATTGGGATCGGAAATCCCACTTCGTTACCCTCATTGCGTAATTGTATTAGTCATATTTTGACAAAATTGTGATAACTGCCTAACTCTCCTCTCTAACGCTGCTGGTTGATTCTTCCTCATTGGCTATGTCTATATATTGGCAGTATCTGGTCCATCTTAATGTGACAGTGTAAATAAAGAAATCCTGTGTTTGCCAGTTATGCTATGAGGCGAACGAGAGGAGGCCTCCATGTTTTTCTTATGAAGTTCATGAATTACAGTCCTATATTCTGAACAGGATAAAAAAAGTTCTAAACAACGCTTAAATGAATTGCACTACACCATTTTATTTGTACAACCACATGTAGTGAAGCTTGAAAGTGACTTGATGTGTCAACATTTTCCCGCATTGAAAACTTGGTTCATAAGCATTTTAAGATAATATCTCATTACACGAATCCAGGTTATCCTCCACTTCAGTTTGAGGAGACGCTATATAGAAACCATGAAGGCAGTACTGTTGATCAGTCACCAGGGGGCAGTATTGCATCAGATACAGGGAGTGGATTAATGTTATTATTATCATCTCCCTTATTTCTTTATGGATTATATTTTTGAAATTGTGCACATTTTTTAATTTTACATAACAGTAGAGGAACATGTACAAGTGTAAGGTTCTAGGTAGTAAGGCAGTAATAACTTACTATGAAACAACCCGGATCTATTTCATTGAAAGTACATCTACTCAAGTAGCCTATTGACCGCCAAAGTGTTACCCTGTTCAGCTTAATCAAGAAAAGCTCTGGTTGCTACAGGGATTATCTTTGTTTAGTTTTTTATTTCTGCCCTACAGGATGTTTGTCTGATCCTGACACCTGCCATTCCCTCATGTCACGAGTGAGAAGATGTGTATCGCACGCCTACGTCAGAGGAGGGTTCGCTTTGATAGGCTATCCGTCTCCACGTCATACAGTGTTTTATAACGCAATAGCTGCCAAAATGATATAGGTCAATGAACAACCCTATTAAACTATATTACCCACAATGCAACGTAGCAACCACCTCCAGCACCGCTGAGTCCAGTGTTGCCAGATTGGGCGGGATTTCCCGCCAAATCTGGCAACCTTGACAACAGCACGCTGAAGCCAGTGTAATCAGGGAAATCCAGCCCAATCTGGCAACACTGTCTGAGTCCCGTTCCAATAGGTCGTCGCTCCCTCCGGTTCACCCATCGCTCCAGCGCTCAGTCCACAGTGCGCACCGGGTTACAGGCGCACACCGGAGACCCGTGACCAGCACCGCGGCCGCACACCGGAGACCCAGGGACCGCTGAGCTGCGTGTTGGGACGCTTCCCCGGTACATTTGGATATACGGAGTCACCCTGCAGACTGACAGCTCGCTTCATGGAATGTCTTTGGGGGGGGAAAGGATGTTTCATGACGAGAGCCCTCTCGCCAGCTGACTGACCTATATTACGAACCAAGGAACCCTGGAGGAGTGGTTGGACGGGAGCGTGTTCCCAGACGCGGATGGTGCCACCTCGTAAACACATCCACCCCCACGCCCATGCGACGATGTGGTCGGAGGTCTTCGTAGTCCAGGTTAGGTTACAGTAACCAGTGTCACCTCGTCCACCTAAAGCCTGCTCGTTATTCAGCCAGGCTTGTTGACTGAAGTAGCCTCCTAGCCTGCCTAATAGGCCGACCTAATCGTATTATTATCATTCATTATATTATTATTAGGCCTGTTATTATATTATAAATTATTAGGGCTGTTATTATGATTGTTATTTGTATGATCATGTTTATGATTAGTATTACTACATTGTAATAAACGCTGTCTTACACACACAGCCTATGAAAACAAGTCACGAAGAGGATCGGATGGCCTTATTCCGCCCAGCGCGTCAAAACGGATCAGATACATCCACATTATAGTTCACGCCTTCTGGAGTATGAGGAGGCAGTCGATAGCATCCCAGTCTCCCTGCTGTCGTTCTGCCTGAGGATCCCCGATGGAGGATGAACTCTGTGGGTCTGGGCCATCGATCGAGCAGCAGAAACCAATCGGCTCTGGAGGCTTTGAGTGAAGGATGACATTAGATATAGTCTGACATCGATGTACTCTCCCCAGAACAGAGGACTTCATCCGGAGGTTTCAAACCGAGCACTCGCTCAGTGATGTCCCGAACGCTGAGGATGTAGATCGGAGCGGAACGCAAAGCTAAGGGCCAGGGAGGGTTATCTTTGTTGCGATGCGACTTCAGTCGGTGCTGGATGTGGTGCCGCTGGATAATATAGTCGATGTTTGTAGTGCACATGTAAATTCAGATGTGAACGTGGACGAGGGCTTGTTTGTGAAGGCAGTGCAGGCTGTCAGGTCGTTGAACTGGCTCATGTTTGGCGATGCATGTAGGATTTAGTCTTTGCTGGCTTGTCAGAATGTAGGGCACTTTCTGCACTCATGAGCCCGACATCACAATAGAGGGTCAGTCTCTTTATTTCTCTTGCTCTAAACAGGGGTTGTGCGCTTGAATCTTATGTATGAGAAAAGACACGTCAACCGACTAGGATACGGTGTATTTTTTCTATTCACTATTTATTGACCGCTTTTTAAATAGTCGGCTGGATGATCTGGTTTTGATTGGCTACTGCCAGGCGCATAGATTGCCTACTTTGTGCAGCTTTTAAACGTTCTTACAAGGTTATAATTGAATCACCGCTTTATGACAGTTGACCGTAAGCTAATGGCTCTCTGTTTATAGGCAAAATATAGCGCAACGCGTTGGAGGATTCATAGTCTACCACCAACATTGAAATAAGATGAGTAAGGCCTAAATGAAGATTAAAATGGAAGCCATAAGTCGTTGTTACTCATTTTAGGCTACACTACATTTAGTAGATCCAGTTTCTGAATTTGAATTCATAACTCGACTGAGTGCCCCCCCGCCCGGACGTTTTACATAGGCTCCCAGGTTCCTGGTAACCAGGCCTGCTGTCTGTCAGAACACACATCCATCTGTCCTCGGTGGAACAGCCCGACCGTCCCCCGGGAACACCCGCCGGATCGCGGCTCCGCTGGGCCGAGGGGTCCGACGCGAGGAGCCTCCCCCTGGACCCGTCGCTCCGGGAGTACATGTTCCCTACGCCCTGCGTCCTTTCACCCCTGGTTACCGCGGCGACACTGCTTCCTCGGGACGGGCCGCCGACGGTGGAGGGGCCGGCCGCGCTCTGACCCCCCGGGACGGACCGCTGAGCAGCCCGCGGGTCCCCCGATGGGCCCCGCGTGAGTCGCTAGAGGCCAGGGCCGTGACGCCAGACCGCGCCCCGCCGCCATGGACCCCCCGGGCAGGGCCTGCAGCGCCGCGGGGCCCTGCACCAGCTGTGGAGGCCGCTGCTCCCCCCCGCCCCTCTGCCTCGCCTCCCCCGGGCCCCCCTCCAACCCGTGGTCCTCCCCCACGCCGCCGCCCCTGATGCGGCCCGGCCCCGCCCCGCAGCAGGGGGTGAACGGCGGCAGCTGGAGCTCCACCTCGGCCGGCTCCTCCTCCTCCCCCCCCCCGCCCTGCCCCGGGGGCGGGGGTCCGCAGCCCAACCCCTACTGGACGGCCGTGTTCGACTACGAGGCGGCGGCGGACGAGGAGCTGACGCTGCGGCGCGGCGAGCCGCTGGAGGTGCTCTCCAAGGACTCCAAGGTGTCCGGAGACGAGGGCTGGTGGACGGGCAAGATCCGGGACAAGGTGGGCATCTTCCCCAGCAACTACGTCACGCGGCGGGACCCCCAGCTCGCCCCGGGGGGGGGGCTGGTGCCGGGCGCGGTGGGGGCCGGGGACCGCCCCTCGGAGATCGACTTCTCGGAGCTGGTGCTGGAGGAGGTGATCGGCGCGGGGGGCTTCGGGAAGGTGTACAAGGGGGTGTGGCGAGGGGAGGAGGTGGCGGTGAAGGCCGCGCGGCAGGACCCCGACGAGGACATCAGCGTCACGGCCGAGAGCGTGCGGCAGGAGGCCCGGCTCTTCTGGATGCTGCGCCACCCCAACATCATCTCGCTGCGCGGCGTGTGCCTGAAGGAGCCCAACCTCTGCCTGGTGATGGAGTACGCCCGGGGAGGCGGGCTGAACCGGGCGCTGGCCGGCAAGAGGGTGCCGCCCCGCGTGCTGGTCAACTGGGCCGTGCAGATCGCCACGGGGATGAACTACCTGCACAACCAGACCATCGTGCCCGTCATCCACCGAGACCTCAAGTCCAGCAACGGTAAGGGCCCGGTGGGGCTGGGGGCCCGTCCTTGGGGAGGGGGGGGCCCCATAGACCTCTAGTGGTTCAGCCCGTCCTGGGGACGGGCTGAACCACTAGAGGTCTGTGGGGGGGCAGTCAGGTTCTGGACCACTACATTTACATTTAGGGTGTTCGGCAGGCGCTTCAATCCAAAGCGACTCACAATAAGTTCATTTGTCAGAAGAAAGAGAAACAACAATCTATCGCTGACGGCACAGTCAGAATGTTCACAGAACCAAGTGCCGAGCACTAACACTCACTAGTTTAACCCATTCCTCGTCTACAACAAAGATAGCTAGGATAAGACGCTACAAAAGTACTATTTTTAAGTGCAAGGACGTACAACATACGATTAGTGCGTAAGAGGGGTGGGAGTGGCTATGGAACTCTAGACCCACTAGAGGTCTGTGTGGCTGCTGTGTTTTGGTAGTTCTTTGAGTTGAGGAGACTTTTGCAGAGTAATGTTCTCCACACCGGAGAGGAGTGAGAGGGGAGATGGGGGGACGTCCCCTCTGGCTCCTGGGGGATCTGAGCAGGACTACAAATAGACCGCTAGCTGTCGTGTTTGACACATGTCAATCAAGTATGGGGATATCTCATCCGACGAGATTGGTGAGCTTCCTCGTTAAAACACATGACCTACTGTGGTCGGGATGAGTAGAGCGAGGGTGCGGGTGAGAAGAACCCACAGTAGTATGTTGATACATTGATTCGGCCTTTGACGTTTTACCCACGATGTTGACACTTGTTTAAGGCGGTAGGGGAGTAGATTACGGGATGGATCACACGATGTGGGTCCTTTTATATTTAACCGAGCAGTACCGCCTCCTTCCTGCGGGGGCTGAGCTTCCACTGCCATCTTTGTATTCGTACTTTAACTGTTGTTTGTGCCTCTGCGGACAGAACAGCGAACGCTGACTGTAATGTGGGATGAAAGAGATGTGAATGTGGAACCTCAGGTCAGCTCAACCCTGGGTGGGTTCCGGGCGATAGCCGACATTGTCGACACAAGCACATAAACGCTTGGAGACAAATTGTGGCCACCTCTGCCATTTTTCCCCGTTCTCGCTCTGTGCACAGCATCCTCCTCCTCCACCTCCCTCTCCTCCTCCTCCTCCCTTTCCTCCTCGCCCTCCTTCTGCCTCCTCTTCCCGAGGAGAGCTGCTCTCTCCGCACCTCTCTGGTCTATTTTTGGTCCTTTGTGCTACTTGCTGTTTAAAGACGCAGTTGCGGTTGATGTTGTTTTGGTTGCATCAAAGGAGTAATGTGTGACGCGCGTTGGTGTCCGTTCGGTAGATCAATGCGTGTTAATGCACGCGCGTGTGTGTGTGTGTGTGTGTGTGTGTGTGTGTGTGTGTGTGTGTATGTGTTTGTGTATGTATATGTGTATGTGTGTGATTGTGTGTGTGTGTGTGTGTGTGTGTGTGTGTGTGTGTGTGTGTGTATGTGGGTCTGCTTTTAATGTGCGTGTGTGTGTGTGCGCGTGAGTGTTAATGTCTGTGTATTCGTGTTTGTGTGTGTGTGTGTGTGTGTGCATATTAATGCGTGTGGGTGTGTGTTAATGCGCGTGTGTGTGTATGTGTATGTGTATGCGTGCGTTCGTGTGTGTGTGTGTGTGTGTGTGTGTGTGTGTGTGTGTGTGTGTGTGTGTGTGTGTGTGTGTGTGTGTGTGTGTGTGTGTGTTCATCTAGGGGTAATTACAGTGTAATGTGGGGAGCCGGCAGCTTACCTCTTAGAATTCCTACAGTCTCCACTCCTCTGCCAAAATTCCTCCTAATATTGTGTCTATGAGACGTGACACTCCTCTCTCTCTGAACATCACAGCCTCCCCTCCAGCCTCCACCCTCCCTCCCTACACCCTCCCCCCACCCTCCCTCCATTCCCCCCCCCCCCCCCCCCCCCCCCCCCCCCCCC
>NC_044063.1:2097010-2140430 GCF_902167405.1 Gadus morhua
GTGTAGCAGTGTGTTGTGCGTCAGTGTTTTGTGCGTCAGTGTGTTGTGCGTCAGTGTGTTGTGCGTCAGTGTGTTGTGCGTCAGTGTGTTGTGTAGCAGTGTGTCGTGGGGTGCGTGTCGCGGACCGGCTGGCGGCGGCGCTCCATGAGACCGGACAGACGCCGGCGGCGGGCGGCTGCACGCTGACACCCAGGAGGAACACGCAGACACACACCGAGCTGGGCTGGGATGGAGGACGGCAAGTAGGACCAGCATCCATCCTCTCTCTCTCTCTCTCTCTCTCTCTCTCTCTCTCTCTCTCTCTCTCTCTCTCCCTCTCTCTCTCTCTCTCTCTCTCCCTCTCTCTCTCTCTCTCTCTCTCTCTCTCTCTCTCTCTCTCTCTTCTCCTCTCTCTCTCTCTCTCTCTCTCTCTCTCTTCTCTCTCTCTCTCTCTCTCTCTCTCTCTCTCTCTCTCTCTCTCTCTCTCCCTCTCTCTCTCTCTCTCTCTCTCTCTCTCTCTCTCTCTCTCTCTCTCTCTCTCTCTCCCTCTCTCCCTCTCTCTCTCTCTCTCTCTCTCTCTCTCTCTCTCCCTCTCCCTCTCTCTCTCTCTCAGACAGAAAGCGTCCTTACCGTGGACGTGGACTCTGAGATTCTCTCGCAGCTGCAAGTGTTCAAAACATCATTTACCCCTTCCTCAGCATCTTCTCGTGCTTTGTTACGGGTGCAGGTCTGTCTGTCCGTCCGTGTGAGACGCTGCTCTGCAGGGTGGGAGGGGGGGGAGACCAGTGGGGGGGGGGGACCAGTGGGGGGGGGGGACCAGTGGGGGGGGGGAGACCAGTGGGGGGGGGGGGAGACCAGTGGGGAGGAGACCAGTGGGGGGGGGGGGGGCAGTGGCACTCGGAGGGGCATCAGGTCCTGAGAACAGCCCAAGCTCGTCCTTGTCACAACAAAGTCAACAAGATAAAAGGCCCACGTACACACTCACGTGCACTCTCACACAGACGTAAACAGAGATAGGATGTCAGGGACGCGCACGCACACACACACACACACACACACAGGTACACACAAACGCACACACACATACGTACACAAACACACATAAATATTTGCAGAGGTATACAACAATTGCACTCACAAATACACACAGGCATGCACACACACACACACACACACACACACCAAGTGTACATCCAGCCAGTTACACAAACTCAATGCAAACTCAGCACGTCCACAGCGAGAATGGCAGGGTGAGCAGGCCTCTCCCCCCCTATCCTCCGCCCCCTCCATCCTCCCCCTCCCCCCCTCCCCCTCTCACTTTACACATGCAGTTCTCCTCCTCACACCAGCTGCTGCTCCTCAGGCTGACAACCGCTGAGACAAACACAATACTGCACACGCACACACACACACACACAAACACACACACACACACACACACACACACACACACACACCCCGGTGCATGCGGCGTGTCCGACCGACGCCGCTCTCCGCCGGGCGCCGGTGGGGCCGCCCGGCGCCCGCCTCTTCCTGTAATCATGCGTCAGAGCTCCGGACGGGCGGCCAATCACAGGGCAGCTCCTCGCCCGGCGCCACGGGGGCGGCTGCTGCCTAACGAGGCGGCGCCACGGCCCCGGTGCATCACAGGCTGTCCCCGCTCCGGCCCGCACACGGTGTCCAGCCCCCCCCCCCCCCCTATACACCGGGGGGGCAGGGCCTCTGCCCGCCGCCGCCCCCCCCCCCCCACCCTACACACCGGGGGCGGGGCCTCAGCGTCCTCCTCTCCTGCGTGAGGACGTGTCTTTAATTGGCGTGTTGTACCGGGCGCTGTCTCTTATCACATGGAGACGCACACACACACACACACACACACACACACACACACACACACACACACACACACACACGTACGTGTGATGTAACGGATAAGACGGCCGGTGAGGTAACCACACATGGCCGAGGAGGAGAGGCCGACCTGGTTGCCATGGTGATCACGATCCCCTGCGGTCCGCCTGGCTGCCCCCCCTCCCCCGAGTCCATCCCTCTGTCTTGTTATTGTTTACCATCTCTGTCCATGTGTCTCTCCTTTAATCCTCTCTCCTGCATCTCCCTCTCTTCCTCTCTCTCCCCACCCCCTTTATTCCCCCTGCATCCATCCGTCATTCCTCCCCCCTCTTCCTCCCCCTCCCCCCTCCCCTTCACGCCACAGTGGACCTCCTCCTCCGGCTACAGACGGGCCCCCCAGCACTGGCTGGGACCGGCCCGACCTTCAGCGCATCAACCGCAGCCCGGGCACGCACAGGTCCCGGGACCCCGCCCCCACCGCCCCCCCCCGACCCGCTACATAACGGGCCGACCTTTCCAGCGGGCGTCAGCGGGTCAGGGATGGGCGGTGACGTTGGGGGGGTTCTCTGAAGGCCGGCGCGCTGCGCCTCCATAATGTGGGTCGTTCATCACGCCGACTGACATCAACGCTGCCTCCGCTCCGGCGCGGTCAGCGTGATCGTGGTTGCTAGGATACGGTGTTTCACCGTAGTAAAGGGGGTTGCTAGGATACGGTGTTTCATCGTAGTGAGTGTGATCGTGGTCGCTAGGATACGGTGTTTCAGCGAAGTGATCGTGGTTGCTAGGATACCGTGTATCATCATAGTGATAGTGGTTGCTAGGATACAGTGTTTCATCGTAGTGAATGTGATCGTGGTCGCTAGGATACGGTGTTTCAGTGTAGTGATCGTGGTCGTTAGGATACCATGTTTCATCGTAGTGATAGTGGTTGCTAGGATACGGAGTTTCATCGTAGTGAGCTTGATCTTGGTCGCTAGGGTACGGTGTTTCATCGTGGTGATCATAAACGTGGTTGCTGAGATACGTTGTTTCAGCTTAGTGATCGTGGTCGCTAGGATACGGTGTTTCATCGCAGTGAGAGTGGTTGCTAGGATACGGTGTTTCATTGTAGTGATCATGATCGTGGTTGCTAGGATACAGTGTTTCATCGTAGTGATCGGGGTTGCGATACGGTGTTTCATTGTAGTGATCATGATCGTGGCTGCTAGAATACGGTGTTTCAGTGTAGTGATCGTGGTCGCTAGGATACCGTGTTTCAACGTAGTGAGCGTGATCGTGGTCTCTAGGATACGGTGATTCAGCGTAGTGAGCATTGTCACTAGGTGACGATCTTACATCTATGGGGGACTATTGTTCGCCAAATCAAAAAAAATTATTAAGAAACAAATGTTCCTAATTAAAGTCTTTGTTTCATCTCATTGTAGCAACATGTTCAGGTGTAGAGAGAAGGAGCAGGAATTCAGCTATTTGCTGAATCACGGTTACAGTTTGACATGAGCAACATTTCCAGGAACGTAATCTGAGGATAACGACATCAGCACCGTGTAGCATCATGAGAATCCAATCAGGATGCTGCTTTAATACGTATCCCATGTCATATGTCCTCCACCCAGACCGAGGAAACACACTGTTTGGGTGCCATTGTGGTACTCCTGGGATCATGTGTGAGTCCATAACACACCTCACCACCAATACACCCACCGTTGTTTTGTTTATCCATATGGATATCTGATACCATTTAAGAACAATACTGCTGTCATAATAATTAAAGAGAATTTAGCAATAGTAATTTAAGGTTATGAGAATATTGCATATTGTGGGTATACATTATAATTATATATCATATACATATGCAAATATACTGTACATATAGATTTATATATACATCTATATATTTATGCGTGCATTACTCATGATCAGATTCATCTACCAAAGATCTGTAACTAGGATGTGTCGATTGGAAAATCGCTTCCAGTAGATAATTCATTGATTTCGTCAGGCAAGGAAAAAAAGCTGGTTCTTGAGAATCGCCATCTAACCAGTTTATCGTTGGTGGTGTTCACGTCATTTATTCACGTCATGTCGGGGCTATTCCTCGTATTAATTCAGCTGCTTACAGATATTTCTAATATAAGGAACAAAAAGATTGGCCGGATGTTCTCTTGATAAACCGTCCGTGATATATTGTAACACTTCATGAACCCGGTGAACCGCGGCGAACAATGGAGGCTAAGTACGGTGCGGAGCCGAGAGGTTCGGCTCCGTTCTGCTCCTCCGGAGTATCCGAGAGGTTCAGCTCCGTTCTGCTCCTCTAAAGGAGCCGAGACCCCGAGGTTCTGCTCCTCCGGAAGGAGCCGAGAGGTTCTGAATCTCTGGAAGAGCCGAGACCTCGAGGATTCGAGACCTCAAGGCTCTGCTCCTCCAGATCCCAGACCTCGAGGATCTGGGTCCCAGCCCGTGCCGCTCACCTGTCAAGCTGTCGTAGCACTCGATCTCGGTGATGTCCACGGCTCTGCGCTGCTCTTCGGTCATCTTGGTTGAGGCTTGGCTGAGGAGGTTGACCTCGGAGCCCGTGGTCCCGTCCACCACATGCACCCCCTTCAGCTGCAGCAGAGCTCGGTGGTACTTGCCGATGGCTTCCCGGAACTTCTTCTCCTTGTAGCAGCGATGGCCCTCCACCTTGAAGTCGATCGCCTTCTGGATGTTGGCTTCCATGTCCATCTCGGCCGAGGCGACCCGGTACCCTACCCCCTCTCCCCCAGCGGCCGCGGCCAGGCTCCGGCCGCCCGTCTCCGGGTAGCTCTTGAGGCTCTTGATTTGGTGCTGCTTGGCTTCCATGTCTCTCAGTGGGAGCGGCAGGACGGCACCATGCTGCGGGGACTCGAAGCGCTGTTTTCTCGGAGAGGACGGGAGCAGCGTGCTATGCATAAAGGACGGAGAGATGGAGATGGGAACAGGAAGGCACCGACAATGACTCCTCGCTAAATAGGCTGCTTAGAGAGAAGATACAAATCAAGACGGATCCGATGTCGAGTGTCCCTCCACTCGCCCGCTGCCGCTAGAGAAGAACTGTCACACAAGAATGTGGATAAATGACGTAAAAAGAGATATGGTGGATACAGGCGGTTTGGTTTTCTTGGGATCGCTCCTCGGATTCGGCGGCGTGTGTCGAATCTCTCAGAGGATGCTCGGGTTGTGCTCGCAGCTTCAGCACCACAGACAGCGCACGAGCCCGGCGCACGGCATTGTGGGAAAGAGGGATGTCGTGAGGCTCTATTGCCTTGCTGCACCACAAATGCAGTCAAAACGTCTAAAAGATAAGAATAAATGTCAAGCGCGCGTCTGTAGGTCACTAAGAAAGCGTTGTGATCAAACCCAACAGAGTATTTAATACCGGCTGCTCTTATTGATGACTCTAGGGGACATCCAACATGTAACCAAACCGACATGTCCTTCAAGAAACGTGTCTTATGAACCGTTTGGAATTAGACATTTCCCATTATCTCACCATACAGGTAAGGTCAGTGGATTGAGTTGTCTGCTTATTGATCGCCCCGGATCACCTGCACAGCGGGGCTCCTCGTTAATTCATCCCAGTAGGCCTACATACTTTACCCAATATCTTATCACGGGGCCAGGGTGGATGTGCTCAGGGCTTGTTTACTCCATTCATCTCACTCTCTGCTGTGTAGTAACTAAGCAGCGGGGATTCCCATCGGAGGATACTGTCGAGGTTAATTCATTCTAAACGATGAGGTAATGGTTACTGAGGTAACGGTTACCGTGGAAACGCATCTTTCGCAGCCTCGTTTAGCCGGGAACTGAAAGGACGATACCTGGTCAGTATTTTAGTAGCCTACCTTTAGAAATTTTGGGGATATATTGACAATGTCATGATAAATAATGCAGATGTATACCCATGTTCCCACACATTTAAAATCCGATATTCATTGATGGATTGCAGAAACAATTGTGTGGAAAGTCACATTTTAGATAACTTAATACTTCAATCTGTTTTTCAATCTATGCAGGGCCCCGATCAGACCGATCCCAGAATGTCCCTTCAAAATAGTAAATAAAATGATATGAAGAGTAGACGTTTTGTGTTCAAATCTTTCTCTTAAACAGAATCATCACGTACACGATTGTTTCAGACTTGTTTTTTTTTGTTGAAAGTTACAGCAACACATGTCCGGGTGTGATCTCGTGCTCTGACGCTGCGGTCGGCCCGGCCCAGGGTCTTCTGGTCCGGGGGAGACGTCGATTTAAAGGATCATTTTCGCAGATACCGTACTGTCCTCCCAAAACACAATAAAGGAGTAATAACAAAATATACACAACAATTGAGAGTGAAGTTCCTGCTCTGTGAAACCATGTAAAGTGTATAAACCTGATGGATATAAACCGTGTCTACGGGCCTCGTTAGCCGCTCTTATAAAGGGGCGGACCGGGGTAGAAAAGTGGCCGCTAGGGGGAGCTGTGCTGCGGTGTTCCGGCCGCAGAGGACGGTGTGCCGTGGTTCTTGTCGGGTGGGTCCTCTTATTCGAGTGTGCTCGCAGGTTCTTCTGAATGTCGTTTCTTTCAGGTCCAGAGGCATTCGCGTTGAGCGCTTTTCATCAGCACCATTCCACTTAAGCTTTTTACTTTCTCCTGAACTCGCTGCGTGGGGGGGAGGGGGAGGGGGGGGGGGGGGGACTTGAGTAAGAGGAGCACTATAATATAAAGTGAAAAACGTGTTTTCTCTGAGGGGGTCGTACTGCTTAAAAACAAAAATATTTCTGTCTTCCTTATAACGCATTCTAGGAAGCCTTATCTTCTTCTACAACAAAACTCAGTTATACGGTACATCGGATGCTAAACCCGTCATAAGCGGGAAGCCCATGCCTTAATAACGCTAACATAAAATACCCAGGAAGGAGTGTGCGATGGAGTGATGAACCCCCGGAGCCTTTAGTGAAGCCGAGTGTGTGCGCCACAACGTGACCTTCCTTCAGTCGGCTTCAGGAGTGAACAAGACGCGCAAACAGCGCTGGGCAGTCAACAAAGAAAACACGCCACCAGATCGCCCCGACGTCTGCTCAAAGTAACGACAAGACCTGACCACAAAGCCACAGACACCACGACCGGGGGGGAACGGTTCACCAGTAAGAATACTAAACATAACCCCGTCAGGCTCCCTCTGGGGGGGGGGGCCCTGGGGGCCCCTAAGTGTTCTTGCAGCCCAGCCTCCTGAAGACGCTCACGGAGCCCGCGTCCATCTGGGCCCCCAGGCAGTCGCCGGCCGGGGGGGCCGCCGTGGTGCTGCTCACCTTGGGGCTGGCCAGGGGCCGCGGCCGGGTGCTGCTCACCCTGTTGTCCTGCATGTCGGGCCCCGCGGCGGCGGCGGCGGCGGCGGGGAGCTTCCCCAGCCGCCGCAGCACGCTGAGCTTGGGCGGGGGCCCCGTGGAGGACGGGGCCGCCGGGGGGGCCCCGGCCGGGTGCTTGAACTTGCCCCCCAGGCGGCGCATGGCGGTGGGCGGGGCCTTGGGCGGGGCCTGTTTCTTCTTGGGCGGGGCGGGGGCGCGGCTCGCCTTGAGGACGCCGGCGTACTGCAGCACGGAGCCCTCTCCGTCGCTGTCCTCCCCCTCCTCCTCCTCCTCCTCTTCCTCCTCCTCCTGGCTGGCGCTAGCCGAGCCCCCCCCGCCAGGAGCGGGACGGGGCTCCGCCTCCTCGGCCCCCCCCCGACCCAGACGGCTGAACACCCCGGAGGGCTGAGGAGGGAGAGAGGAGAGGGAGAGGGGAGGGAGGGTGGAGAGGGGGAGGGGAGGGGGAGTGGAGAGGGGAGGGAGAGAGAGGAGGAGAGAGGAGAGGGAGAGGGGAGGGAGGGTGGAGAGGGAGAGGGGAGGGAGGGTGGAGAGGGAGAGGGGAGGGAGGGTGGAGAGGGAGAGGGGAGGAGAGAGGAGAGGGAGAGGGGAGGGAGGGAGAGAGAGAGAGGAAGAGAGAGGAGAGGGAGGAGGAGAGAAAAGAGGGGGGAGGGGAGAGAGAGAGAGAGAGAGGAAGAGAGAGGAGAGGGAGGAGGAGAGAGGAGAGGGGGAGAGAGAGGAGAGGGGAGAGGGGGAGGGGAGAGGAGAGGAGAGGAGAGGAGAGGATGAGTGAATCACCTGCTACACCAACCGTTACTAACATACAAAGCGCCCGGTACACACTAGAGCCCAATCGTACACCAGTAGGTCGATGTTGGCCTGTCACAGACATCGTATCGGTGTAAAGGACTGCCGACATGAAAACTTTACAAGTGGTGTCGATTTACACTTAACGCAATCACCCGTTTATAAACCCTCTACTGTTGGGGTTGAACCTCCAAGTCAACGTAAGCGCTCCAATCACCATCCGGTTTGACATCCTGGTCTGTGAGAGGGCTAGCAGCTCCTTGGGTCTTTTAGCTCAGGGCTCTAGCGCTACGGGAACCGGCCTTACCTTGGGTCTTTTAGCTCAGGGCTCTAGCGCTACGGGACCCGGCCTTACCTTGGGTCTTTTAGCTCAGGGCTCTAGCGCTAGGGGACCCGGCCTTACCTTGGGTCTTTTAGCTCAGGGCTCTAGCGCTACGGGACCCGGCCTTACCTTGGGTCTTTTAGCTCAGGGCTCTAGCGCTACGGGACCCGGCCTTACCTTGGGTCTTATAGCTCAGGGCTCTAGCGCTACGGGACCCGGCCTTACCTTGGGTCTTTTAGCTCAGGGCTCTAGCGCTACGGGACCCGGCCTTACCTTGGTGCCGCTGGTGTTGGTCGCGTCCGCCTTGGCCTCCGCGCCGAGCCGCTCGAACACAGACATCCGCTTGGAGCCTTCACAAGGAGGAGAGGATTAACAGGATGACACCGAGGGAGAACACGCAAGCACCACAGATGAACAGAATTACCATAATTACATTTGACGATGACCAGGGACGAGCCCCACTGGACACCGAGCAGCTAATGCGTACACATAACATGTATTGAATGGTTCCTAGTGATCAGCAGCTCCTGAGCCCGACGTCCCCGTTCCCTTCTGGGCCCAGAGCCGTCCTCGTGTTTCTGACGCGGCTCCCTGATCCGCTCGGCTCGGCTCGCGGAGCTCTTTAGGAAGGACAAGGCTTTTTAGGCCGGGAGAATCCAGAACAATCTCAGCTGATCCAGGCTGTTTGTTTGGCTGCAGAACTCAGCGTTTGAGAGCCAATTTGTTTCATTTCTGGCGAACCGAGGATTTCTGAGTCTAGCAGACAGGCCGAAACAGACCAGCGCTACACATAGGATCTGGTCGCCAAACAGTCACGACGTTGAGACGCTTACTTCTTTGTTAAAAGGTGTCGTTTGTCACATTTGCATGAACCTGACCAGCTGTCCTCCAGGAACAATATTATTCCATAATATTCTAAAACATTATCAGACACACGAAGAAGAACCACACGTGACCGAAGCAGCGAACACACGGAGACAGACGGATGAGGTTCACACACAGGACACACAGTAACCAGACAGGAGAGTTAGTCACCGACACACAACAGGCAGTGGAGCAGGCGGTCACACGAGGGTTAGCCGGATGAGGATGAGTCCCTACGGTCCACACAGATGGGGGGTTTAGTGTCGGGGGGGCTCTAGGGGCGGCGGTAGGAGCCCGACCGCGGGCCACAGCCTACCTTTCCTCCCCTGCTGGGCCAAGATGCGGCGTGTGCGCGCTGTAGTACCCTTGGGCATGTTGACGATGTACTTGCCTTCCATCTCCGCGGTTACACGCCGTCGTTTCACGGCAGGCAAGCCTTTCCCCTCGTCCGCAGGCTGGGTTACGACTAGGGGGGGGGGGGGGGGGACGCATCGTCAGAGACCCTACCTCACCACGGGGAGACTTTATACAACACTTTATAAGAAATGCACCGTGTGTAACATCAACACCAAGCTGGTTCTATTTAAAGGGCTGAATCATTCTTGCTGGATGTGTTGCCCCGCTGCATTGTGGGAAGGGGAGGAGCCACCTGATGACTGTGGTGGCCAAGTTCAGCCGTCCTCCCTACTTATGCATTATACTTCGATGGAGAGATATTTGATAAATAACTTATTTTATGGTTTCACCTGTAGTTCTATCTTATATGATTCTGAATCGAATCACAACTTCCAAAAATCTGTTTATTGGAAGTTCCCCCTTTGCCCTTAGGTTTGCCTCCGTGTTTACATTCAGTTGATATAACTTTTTAAAAACCAACCCTAACCCTTAAAAACCAATGAACACGGAGTGTTTCGGCCGGGACGGAGGAGGCTTCCTACCTGTTTTCCCGCTCTTGCTGGCCTGTTTGTTGGACACGGTGACGGAGAGACGGTTGTCCGGGAGGCGGTTGTCCGGGAGACGGTTGTCCGGGCGTCGGTTGGGCGTGCTGGGGGGCGAGTCCCGGCTCAGGGCGTTGGCGATCATACGCGTGGCGGCTGAGAACAAACCAGGAAACAAGCAGTCACATCTCGCTCAACCGTTTAGTTTGGTTTCACTCGGCTCCGCCTCTTCCTTCAGATATCAGGAACTGGCGTAGGCCTATGAGAGAGGACATGTGAGCGGGAAGCGCCTCTCCCTAAACAGGCTGCAAGTCCAGACTGAAGCCTCTCCCTAAACAGGCTGCAAGTCCAGACTTAAGCCTCTCCCTAAACAGGCTGTAACTCCAGACTGAAGCCTCTCCCTAAACAGGCTGCAAGTCCAGACTTAAGCCTCTCCCTAAACAGGATGCTAGTCCAGACTGAAGCCTCTCCCTAAACAGGCTGCAAGTCCAGACTTAAGCCTCTCCCTAAACAGGCTGCAAGTCCAGACTTAAGCCTCTCCCTAAACAGGCTGTAACTCCAGACTGAAGCCTCTCCCTAAACAGGCTGTAACTCCAGACTGAAGCCTCTCCCTAAACAGGCTGCAAGTCCAGACTGAAGCCTCTCTCTAGACAGGCTGTAACTCTGTCTGTAACACTGTCTGTACAGGCTGTAACACTGTCTTTCCAGGCTGTTCCACTCTAACTCCAGACCCCTCTATACAGGCTGTAACACTGCATGTACAGGCTGTAACACTGTCTGTACAGGCTGTTCCACCCCAGACTCACGGGTGTGGGCTGTCCGGCGGAGTTCTGCCTGGACGCTGGTCTGTCCTGAGGTGATGGCTTCAGTGGCCATCTTGCACATGTCCTGTGGATGAGGGGGACATGACGATTTAATGCAGGGGTCGGCAGCCCTAGGCACGCGCGCCACCACTGGCACGGGGCAGCATAATCATTGCAACCAAATTCACAGCATAATGCGGCAGCATAAACATTACTACCGATTTTTCTTTGCACTTTATTCTGTTATGGGCATTTCCTCCCAGTGCAAATATGTTTAAGTTAGATACAGAAAGCAGTGTTCTGAAGTGGGTTCAATTAATAGTTTTTAACCTATGTTGTGAGTAATAGCGAAGAAAATATTTAAAATATTGTTCCAAGTGGCCTGTATGCATCACCTTCACATGGTTTTGCAAAGCTGCACATGTCTGAAAGATATTGATGTGGATGGTTCCAACATTCTCATATATTCTCGTTTTTTACATTTCTCACAATGCAAATAGTTTTGAATGAGTTTCTGAAAATGGTATTTTAAGATGGGACATATGTAATTATATTTTATATATATGTTGATGCAATGATTGTGGACTATATCGAAGTAGTACAATTCCAGGTCTTCTGGAAATTATTTTGTTCGCTGTGTCATAATTCAGCTTAATTTTTTATATATTGTTGCTTACGGCACACTCATTAACGAAACAATGTCAAACTGGCACTGCATGTTGAAAAGGTTGCTGACCCCTGACTTAATGGGTCAACTACTTTGACTACTCTGACATATGTTTTTTTATACTCTGTGTTTGTTTCCCCACTTATTTTATGATCACCAACTGTTAATGCACCAATAAAACTCTTGGTTTCCCCTCAGCTACATTTACATTTAGGGCATTTAGCAGCCACTTTGATCCAAAGCGACTTACAATAAGTACATTTCTCAGAAAAAGCTTAACAATATTGTTGCACAGTAAAGATGTTCATAGAACCAAGTTCGGAGCAATAACAATCACTAGGTTAACCCATTCCCCGTATACAACAGAGATAGCGAGGATAAGAAGCAACACAACTATTACTAATACAATACAATGGGTGCGTACCTGTCTGTAGACCAGTTTAGCATGCTTCAGGATCGCGATGATGTCTCCGATGACCGTGATGCCCAGGTCCATCATGATCTCCTTGCTCAAGTCCATCAGCATGTTCTTCTGGATCCTTCGGTTGGGGAAAAATAAAACAAAAATCAGAAAAGCCAAGAGTCGCTATGGATGCCACCGATTTGTACGACACGTTTCCGCTCTAATTCAGTGGACTCAATAGTTACCGGTTGTCCGCAAAGGAAACGGCGTAGGTTACAGCGAGCCCGGCAGGGATCCCAGCCTCCCTGAAGAACTGAATCCACTCGGAGGTGGCTGTGGGCGGAACAGATACAACGCATTCAGCCAACAAACATAGACTCATACTTTAACACGGTTAGTACTTAAGATACTGGGATATCAGTTTGGCCATGATTTACACTTGACTTCTTTGGTTTTCTAGCTTATTAATAGTAACAATGTAGTAACAGTCTGTTTGAGCACAGGGGGGCGGACCTCAGAGAGGCCGGCTGCTGCGGCTCACCGCTGACAACACATGCGGACCAGCTGAGGAGTATTTATAGGCGTCTGATGGCTCGATCTGTGGTCGACCGATTTCATTGGATATCGCGGCCACGGTGACTGAGAAACACAGATTCCCACCTAACCCCCCCGTCTTAAGCCCGTAAACAAACCGATACTATCGAGCCTCCTTCCCATGGACGACCAGGGGAACGACAATGAATGAAGACAGTGATGAACACATGAACTGCATCCTCTGCTCACACACTGGGAATGGTGTACGACGTTAAATAGTGAACTATAACACGACGGCACATTGGCAAAATGGTCGACCGGGTATAACCTTTATAATATAATAAAGAAGCAGGGGAAGTGAACTCGATCTGATGCAAGGTAAAACCGGTAGCGCGATGCTAGTGGGATAGCTCTGTGTGGTGAAGAGAGTCTAACAACGTTATACATGCAAGATATCTTTAAAGTAGGAGTCTAGAGTAATGGTTAAAGCATGATCTAATAAGAGTTAGAGTAGGGAAGCCTTATGAAGTGTCGATGTGTTGACACGGTGTTTCGTTTAAATAAAGATAGCTAGCATGCTAGCCCCCGGTCTGGTGTAAGGCAGCACTACCGAAACGTTGATCACTGCAGCTCGGAATCGTCCCGGAGGAAGCCTCATACATAGTTCCGCTTTAACCTCAAACACTTACGATGGTCTAAATGTGTTAAATTCGACGAAATCATTATATTCGGCTAGGCCTTTTCTCTCTCACCTGTTGTCACGGACGCCATGTTTATCAATGTGTGGCGTCCCGGAAGTCTGCTGACGTAATTTCCGCTGTGGGCGGGAAAGGAAAGGTGCTGTATCTGTCGTCGACCACTAGAGAGCAATATAGACCAGCTTCTTAGGAATCCCAACCTGCTGAAAGAAAAGGTAGAAAACTGGGTATTGTTTTGTTGAGAAGCCTATAAAACACTGTAAAGGACGCAACACAGATATGGACAGTTACATCCATTCAAGCATGCATTATGCACGATGGCTATTTATTACATTAGCTTCCTCAAGTAGGATCATTTCACATTAACACATTTGACATTAGGAGTAAAAGGTGTACTTTCAACCTCATATAGCCTACAAAGATGAGAAAATATATATCCTGCCCCATATGTCAGCTTTAAACCCATCACAGATTATCTTAAAGAGCTGTCCCTCTACTGATTACAAACTGGTCAAATGTTTATCACAGATATAAAGCTTTTAAGCTCGACCTCGATCACTCTCGCAGCAAAAGGCATACAACACTGCCCTTATTATGTAGAAAGTTATACTGCACATCAAATTAAACATGGGAAACTCGGCTACAAGCACATACAAGTCATTTTTACACACACCAAACACAACTCAAACACCAAGCATATTAATGATCAAATGTCAAAATCTGAATAGCATCAGAAAGTCAACCCACTATCCACATTTCCATTGCTACCGCACCGCATAAAAACTCAGTGAACCAGCAGCGAAAGAATACAAAAGTATCCAACCACTATTTTTACAGCGACTCATTTTTTGATGAAAAGTTTTACTTGAGAGCAAAAAACTCCGGTTTTAGTACGTCCAACATGTCTGCGTTTGTTTACAACCAGTTTTAATGTGAACCTCACTTATTTTTAGTGTAAGATTGGCTTCCTTTCATGAAGCATGCATCGAAGTTGGTTTCGCGCTAGATGTGTTTGCTTCCTCACTGTTAGCCAATCATGTGTCTGGCACACATTTCGATACTTCCACTAACATCTATTGGCTCTTACGGTTAAAACGAGGCGTCAACCATCTAAATCGACCAATCCCCGGCCGAGTTAATAGCCTGCGTAACTGGATGTACCTTGGGTGCGTTAAATATGGAGACTGGTGGTGAGCTTGTGGCCTCTTTACGCACGCATTCTGCCGAGTACTGACAGCGCATGGGGAGAGAGTTTTTGAGAAGTTTTGAGATAGTTTTTTTTTATTTTTTGATCATTTATCATAAAAAATGGAGAAGGTGTTAGACATTTTACACGATGAGCATGCCGAGGACTCCGTTTCTGCTGGAGACTCCACATCTGACGATGACGATGGAGACTTGTTGTTCGGCAGCGACAATGACTACATGCGTCCATTAGAAAGGTACAATTCAATTCATTATTTACTAGAGAGACATCTCAAAGAGAGGTTCATATATACCAGTATATAATGTATATGATGTCTGTTTTATGCTAGATAGATGTGTGTGTGTGTGTGTGTGTGTGTGTGTGTGTGTGTGTGTGTGTGTGTGTGTGTGTGTGTGTGTGTGTGTGTGTGTGTGTGTGTGTGTGTGTGTGTGTAAAATATATAATATAATGTATGTGTGTTTCTTATGTTATGCTTACTTCCAAGATTATTATCACACGTCTATTGTTTCTGTGATTACATGTATTGCACTTTCAAAACAAGGCCACTGAATAGAGATATTTGTTTCCTTCCGCAATTGGTTTAACAGTGATGATGAGGGACCATCCACACCCCAGACAGACACCACTCCGATGCAGCGAGGGTGCCCTCCTCATCCAGCTTCGGCTCCCCTTCCTCTGCTCTCCTCCTCTGATTCAGACTCACCCGAAGAGAGGCAGCCGAGACGCAAAGGGAAACCCCCACAAAAAACTTCAAGCAAGCGTGGTCGAGGTGGGTCAGGCAAGCGTGGTCGAGGTGGCTCTACAACACCAGCAGTGAGAGACGAAGAGGAAGAAGAGGAGGAGAGGTGGCATAACAGACAGGAGGAGGACAAAAAACCTGCCCCTTTTCGATTCAAGCCGGCTAGGATCCCTGGCCCTACATTCGACACGACACTGTCATGGTCTCCCCTTGCACTCTTCCAGCTGTTTTTTTCCACCTCTGTTGTCAATACTATAATCAGCAACACAAATGCCCACGCTGCCAAGAGACAACAAGCGGGGAAAAAGCTCAAGTGGGAAGTGCTTACAGTGGACGGGTTTTATACATTTTTGGCTGTGATCATTTTCCATGGTCTTGTGACGGTCCACAATTTTGCAGACTATTGGAGGAAGACATCCCCGTACAACTTCTCCTTCCCACGTGACAAAATCACACGTGGGCGTTTTGAGGCCATCCTGTGGTCACTTCATCTCAGCAACCCTACTGAAGATGAGGAAAATGAACGAAAGAAGACCACTGGGGAATATGACCGTCTATTCAAAATAAAGCCGCTCTACAGTGAGCTGGTGACGGCCTGCAAGGCACACTTCCATCCACGTCAAAACCTTTCCATCGACGAGCGCATGGTTGCTTCCAAAGCCAGAATAAGCATGAAGCAATATATGAAGGACAAGCCCACAAAGTGGGGGTATAAGCTTTTTGTTCTGGCGGATTCTTCCATAGCATATACATGGAACTTTTTTGTCTACACAGGAAAGAGTGTGTCCACCACAGGTCACGCTCTGAGCTACACAGCAGTCATGGACCTATTGCCTTTTGCTGCGCTTGGTGGGGGCTACACTGTGTATACGGACAACTTTTACACAAGCCCTGCCCTGGTCCAGGATTTGGCGAAGAAGTTCATCGGCTGTTGTGGAGCCATCCGGAGAGATAGTATTGGTTTTCCTAAGACCGAAGCAAACGACCTTCCTAAGGATGCTGAGAGGGGAGATCTGCGTTGGATGCGGCGCAGGAACCTCCTCTTCGTAAAATGGATGGATACACGCGAAGTGTCCATGTGCTCGTCGGTGCATGAGGCCTTCACTGGTCAGACGGTCAGGCGGAGGGTGAAGGAGGCTGGCGTGTGGCAGGTGAAGTCTGTACCCGTCCCCGACGCTGTAGTGGACTACAACCACAGCATGGGGGGTGTGGACCTATCGGATCCACTGATAGGCTACTACAGCGTCAGCCACAAGACCATGAAATGGTATAAACATTTTTTTTACCATTTTGTGGACATCGCAGTGGTGAACAGCTTTCTGCTACACAAGGAGCTGCTGGAGTTGCGGAACCCTACCCAGACAAAGCCGTACACCCAAAAGACCTTCAGAGAGCAGCTGCTGAAAGAGATGGTGGCGTTTGCTGAAGGCTCAGCAGCTACTCCACCGCCTGCCTCTGCGCCCACCACGTGCATGCCCATCTACTATGCAAGTGAGGACAAGCAAATTCGCAAGCATTGCAAGAGGTGCCTCAATGCTGGGATCCCAAGGGTGAAGACTGCCGTGTATTGCAGAAAATGTCAGGTGCCACTGTGTCTCAGTGCAAAAAATAACTGTTTCAAGCGCTGGCACGACAACTTGTAGAGGAAAAGGAGAATTAGGGGGGGCTGTTTTTAGTTTGGACTTTACAGCCAGTGTAAATAGTTGTTTGATCTTTTTTGTTTGACAGTTTACAGTTTGGTTATTATTGTTGATATGTTGTTTTTATTTGGACTTTACAGTCAGTGTAAATAGTTGTGAGTGTGTTTGTTTTTTATCATTGTTGATAAATAAATGTTTCATTTTGATTCAAACTTCAGTTGCTTTTTATGGTTATGGTTATTCCAAAAAAAATAAAAATAAAAAACTGTTAAATGTATGTACTGATCACAGATAATGTGATCAGCATCATTGCAAAGAGATATTCATAGAAAAAGTGTGATTGTTTTTCAGGCGAAAATGAAATCTGTCATTTATGCTTGTGTGCTCAATTAATTTACTCTGAGCCAGTGACATAAATGCTGATACTTACACATCTGAACATATTTCACAAGTGTTCCCTTTCTAATGACACCACAATTATTCAAATAGACCTTGTAGATGCAGAGATTTTCTCTATTCATTTTGGGTACGTCATTTTTTGAGCAGAAACCTAAAAAAATAGGCTACAGCTTAAGAGGTTAACTGAAATGTATGCAAACAAGCTTTCAAAAAGGAATACATCTTTCTGGAGAAAAAAAGAAAATAACAAAAGAAAAGATGCATACGGTGAAATAAAAAGTTTTGGAAATGAGTAAGTAAAATATCTTTTATTTATGTAGCACTTTTAAAACAAAGCCACAAAGTGCCATGAAGAGGTAATCCAATCAAGAGACAGAAACCCAACCAACGTCTCATCTCTACCTAACGCACCCCAAGGGGTCGTCAGGGCAACAGGACACAGGATTGGCTCTTGAAATGATACAGTAAATATTATGAATAGAATATCCACATCTTAACTGGAGGTCATAAATAAAGCAATACATCCCCACGTAGCAGAAAACGTGCCAAGATATGTAATAGCACTCTATCTCAGGTCTTCAGTTCGGGTTGCTACATTATGGTAATCCTGGAGGATATTAGGTATTGCATATCATACACTGCAAACAACTCCTAACATGGTTGGATCAAGTTCCCACCACTCGTGAATCTATTTTTTGGATATATGCTATGCCATCGGATTCATAGAGTGTCCAGGTAGCCGATGAAGAGATGCAGATGATTGCAGGGCAAGTGCAGTGCCAAAACACACCACAGCGAGCCGCTGGTGATCACATTATGCTCCCACAGCCATCGCGTTCCCCCCACGGCAGGCTTCCAGAGAGAAGAAATTCAACAAAAAAAATGGACACTGATTCCCAGGGCGGACCAAAAGCAGTCGTGTATATTAAAGAATATACCGTGTCACATTCTGTGTGGAACCATAGCCATAGAAACGTCATACAAAGGGAAATCCTCCTCTTATTAGAGCTTCATATTATAAACTGTAAGTAGCACCAAAAAGGAATGTACATGAGAACTACTGAATATATATATAGAGCATTATTTTTTTGGGACCCCAGAACACATTTTTATCACATTATGTCTGGAGTGACAATAAAAGGCAACTTCAATACCAACAGAATGTACAAACACAGGCCCTGCACAGACCAGACCAGTCTGCCCGTCTGGGAGGGCCTGGAGACACTGTCAAAAACAATCAATAAGCAGTCAATTCATATCTCTATATACTGAGCGTGATAATGTTGACATCTGATATCAAATTGACCTTCAAAAAAACAACAATTTTATTGACAGTGTCTGAGGAGCAACATGTTTGACGCCAAGAGGTCACGGATTAACATAAAAGAGTCTGTCTCTAAGTGACATTCTGTTGCAGCATATCTTAATATCTGGGCAGACTCGATGCATTCCTCTTTAGTCGCTGGCTGATGGCCTTTGAGTGCTGAGGGGTCAGTGGCTTTGGGCGCCGACCTCACAGAGAACAACCAGCCCTAACCCAGCAGGACCAGAACATAACCTCGTCTTACCCAACACCTGCACTGATGCAGGTTAGTGTTTTATATATAAAACATGTAAATACACGGGGCGAGGCAGTAAGATTGGGCTTAATGTTGGGTAATGGGGGAGTGCTTTCGTTATACTATAGTTTAACTTTTTTTGTTCTTTTAGAAAAATATCCCATTTTAAAACTAGCTTCAATAACATCATCTCATCTTGTTTTTTCTTCATTGACAAAAATATTCTATTCAGATCTGTAACATTCATACTTTACAATCATGGCACATAAACGAATATATATATACATTTCTTGTATATATGTATATGCATAAAGGCGTACGAGTAAATCTTTTGACACAGAAACACTTTCATAGTGCACGACATGCCTCCGAAGTCGCCAAACAAAATCACAACACAATAACCAAACAATATTAGTTACAATGTAATTATAATAGTAACAGTTATGAGGACACCAAATAAAACACGGGAAATCTTGGCAGCAACATTACAATTAAGAGCATGGGACAACGCAAAACACACATTTAAACAAACATGAAACTATAAAAATAGCATTTCTTTACTCAACCACATAGGAAAATAAATTGTACAAGTTCACAGGCAAAGAAAGAAGGCTATCTCAAAAATATACCCTCGTAACACCGTTTTGCTTTACTTTCTGGTCTTATTTGTGCTCTCCATCGAATGGACTTCAATAATGGGCTGAGGGGCTCTGTGGGGACAGACTCACAATAAACACACCCTCCATCTGCTCTCCCCTGGGGGGCAGAGAGGGTGCAGAGACCAGCGCACCCAACACTTTGATTGTCCAAGCCACTTAAAAAAATACCTCCTCTAAATAAAGGCAACAGTTTGCTTCCTATTCATTCATGGTCCCAACAGGTGTGTCTCATAAAGCTCCTACAAACACTCCTCCCAAATTCTTCAGAATACTCCTTTTAATATGCTTCTATGCTTCTCCCTCAGAACCGACACCCTCTATTCAGACCCTGGATATCAAACCGAGCCTTTGATGACAAACACGGAGGCGGTTAGTCGTGTGACAAAACAAATCAAGCCTCAACGTCAGGACTGAAGACGACCGTTTGAATACTTGCATGTTGGCCAAGAGGATGCTGATAAGGGGGCGGGGCTAGGCCGCTGATGAGTCAGCCCCCCACAAAGTTTGCAAGAACAGAGTTTATTTTTTGTTGTGCTTTTTAACATTTGGCTCCAGATATCGATTGGTGTAAAGCGCCTTCCTCTCCTCTTCCCTGTGGTCAAAGCCTCAGCATATCAGCTTTGACTTCCCTTCCTTCCTCTCTTCGCTTACGTTCCCACCAACCTCAACCATCGCACGGGAAGATGCGTCTCATCTTCCGTCATTTTAAACTCCATCATTGGCTCAGGAGAGGACAGTGGCATCCCTGTTGCTTTGTGAATCTCACAAGTGTCTGTTGAATCACTCACTTTTTATCTTTACATTTACGTGCGTGTCTGTGTGCATGTGAACGACTATCACTCGCTCTAAGCATCTCCCCGTTTCCAAATTGAAAGCCTCTCCTGTGTCGGTGTGTCGGGGGTTTCCACGTGTGCGCGCGTGCATGGGAGCGTTTTGGGGGGGGGGTCCGCCCTTCACTCAAGGTCCCAGGGGTCGGTCGGAGTCTTCGGGCTCTCAGGGGACGGAGACTTCAGAGAAGGAAAGGAGAGACACAGAAACAGAAGGATAAAGAGGCCACAGTCGGGACAGGGCGGCCGGAGCACGCACAGCAGCAGTAGCATACAAAAAAAAAAGGTGAGCGGCGGGCGGAAGCGGAGAACCCGTCGGTCCCGTCACGCGTAACGTCACATCGAATGGAGAAGCGAAGAAGGTCGAGCATGTGAGGAAGAAGAAGAGAGCGAGAGATCGGCCGTCTGCCCTTCAGTAGGAGTGACCCCAGCCAAGGCGTCCTTCCTCCCTAGTTCAGCTCGGCACAAATACATTCAGCGTGATGAAGAGGGGCAGGAGGTGATGGAGGGGGATGGGAGGGGGGCACTAGGGGAGGGGCGGCCGACAGAGATAAAGGGGGGGCTCATGGGGACGGGGGGGATCTGGTTTTAAATTGAAATAATTCACTTGAAAGGTAAAGTTTCAAAGGAATTATTGTGAATGAAAGTAATAATTGAATCCCTTGAACCCTCATTTGGAGCGATTCGATACTGCTGTGCACAGGGACAGCTTTGGCTCATACGACACCATCAGAATCCTCAGTGAGAAGGAACTGAATGGTCAATTATCGGTTAACAATTCGTTTTTTCAATGTGATAATATCCGAGAAAAGCTCGCTATCGGGTTACGTAAAACCCGTCCCCTCGGGGCTCAGGGCAGCGCGGGCGATCGCCCCGGGCGCCTGGTGTCGCTGGGCGGTGTGTGTGTGTGTGTGTGTGTGTGCGGTGTGTGCGCGTCGACGTGTGCGTATAGGGTCGGGGGGGGTTAGTGTCCGGCGGCCGGTCAGAGCGCGAGCAGGGAGGGCGAGTTCAGAGAGTCGGAGGACTGCTCGCTACTGCTGTTGCGTTGGTTGGCACTGACCCCGCAGGCTCCCTCCGGGTAGGTGAAGACAAATGAGGATGTGTATGAGGGGTTGAAGCCGCCGTCATGGGTACCACCACCACCACCACCACCACCACCACCACCGTGGAGGCCCGTGTGGCAGGCCCCCCCCGCCGCCGGCTGGCTCGAGCCATAGAAAGAAGTAGAAAAGGCTACCTCCTGCATTAGCCCTGGCGGTGGCAGCTGCTGCTGCTGCGGCGGCGGCGGCGGCGGGAGGGCCAGCGAGGAGCTCGGGTGGGGGGTGTAGGCGGGAGGCAGGAAGAAATCGTCCTCCTTCACAGTCAGGCCCAGGATGGAGACGTCCTGCTGGCCGGGCTGGGGCGCCAGCTGTAGTGGGGGGAGCTGCCCCGAGGGCTGCGGCTGGCTCTGATCCTGGTACGGGATCTTACAGCCGGGCTGGTGGGCCACCAGGACGAACTCCAGCCGCTCCTTCTCCTTCTGCAGCTCCGAGATCTCCGCCTCCAGCTCGGACTTCTCCTCCTCCAGGACGTCGGTCTCCTGGGGGGGGGGGGGGGGGGGGGGGGGGGGGAGACGGGAGGGGGAGAGAGGGTCTGGTTACAGGTGAGGCAGACAAGAGGCAGGTGGATCAGGACACGGACTGAGTGCTGTGTTGTTTCAGGGCCTGCTGTGATTCTACAGCAGTAGCACCCCGTCCCAACAGTGCAAAACCCTCTCCTTTTTGCACCACTAAATTCAGTAAAAAAGGTTTTACAATAACGAGGAGGGCAAACACTGCCCCGATCAGAACCATGGTAACAGGGGTTTCGAACCCGCACACAACGCGCGCGCCGGGCCTACCGACTGCAGCCGGTCCGTGAGCTCCCGCCGGCGGTTGCGGCATTTGGCGGCGGCCATCTTGTTGCGCTCGCGGCGGACGCGTCTCTTCTCCTCCTCCTCGGGGGTGAGCTGGGGAGACAAGAGGAGGGACACGGGTTCGGTTCTCCGTCGTGGATCAGCCCGGATCACATGATGCAACTCCGCGGCCCCCTCAACACATGCTGGACATGGGGGTTTGTGTTGTTATGGGATGTGCTGTTCGGGGATGTTCTTTATGTCTTCAGGTTATCCACACGTGCATGCAGTGCGCTGCTCGGTTAATGTGGTTACTCATGACTGCGTAACCCACGCTATGTTGTTATTTTAGAAATGATATTTGGATTATCTTTTTTTTAGAGAGGCCTGACGGGACTGGGGAAGAAACCTTCTACGCAACACATCTCCACACATTGTTGCGGCATTGACTGTGATAATCGTGCATGTGATAATGTGCTGTAATAAACTAATAAATAAACTACTAATAATTATAATTAAAATACAATGACACAACCGGGACCGTGTGGGGGGGGGTCCCCGGGACAGGAAGAGAAGAGGAGGACGTCACGAGCACACACACTTACTAACACACCAACGTCGCCGTCGTCACTCACTGACTCCTCCCTCACCCGGCGCGCACGGGCCCTGGAGGAGCGTATGGCGCCGGGGGCGGGGCCCTGGCCGGGGGCGGGGCCCTGGGGGTCCGCGGTAGAGGAGGAGGGGTAAGAGGAGCCCGTGGAGTAGCTGGGCCCCGGCATGTCGTAGGGGTCGACCAGGGGCCCGTGGTGGGTCATGGGGCCCCCCCCGAGGCCCTGGCCAGGGGCCTGGGAGGAGATCAGGGTGGGCTGCACCATCCACTGCAGGTCCTGGCTGCTGGTGATGGCGGTGACGGTGGGGACGAACGAGCCGGGCATCTCCAAGCCTCCTCCTCCTCCACCCGCTGCTCCTCCTCCTCCTCCACCCGCTGCTCCTCCTCCTCCTCCACCCGCTGCTCCTCCTCCCGCGACGCTGATGAGCCCACCTACAGCCGGCACACACTCCTACAGGGAGACACGGGGAGGGTGACACACTGTCTGACTGACTGACTGACTGACTGACTGACTGACTGGCTGGCTGGCTGGCTGGCTGGCTGGCTGGCTGGCTGGCTGGCTGGCTGGCTGGCTGGCTGGCTGACTGACTGACTGACTGACTGACTGACTGACTGACTGACTGACTGACTGACTGACTGACCGACTGACTGACTGACTGACTGACTGACTGACTGACCGACTGTGACTGTGTGACTGACTGACTGACTGACTGACTGACTGACTGACTGACTGACTGACTGTCTGACTGACCGACTGTGACTGTGTGACTGACTGACTGACTGACTGACCGACTGACTGACTGTGACTGACTGACCGACTGACTGACTAACTGTGACTGACTGACTGACTGACTGACCGACTGACTGACTGTGACTGACTGACCGACTGACTGACTAACTGTGACTGTGTGACTGACTGACTGTCTGTCTGTGTGTCTGTCTGTCTGTCTGACTGACTGACTGACTGACTGACTGACCGACTGTGAATGTGTGACTGACTGACTGACTGACTGACTGACCGACCGACTGACTGACTGTGACTGTGTGACTGACTGACTGTCTGTCTGTCTGTCTCTCTGTCTGTCTGTCTGTCTCACTGACTTACTGACTGACAGACCCCTCTTGCCCACTGCATCCGTCAACGGACGGACCCCATTGACTTTGAATGGGGCGCAGCCGCAATGCATTGTGGGTTGGATCCGTCGGCTCCGTCAAGAAAGTTGAGAAAGGTTCAATTTTTCAGGCAGCGACGGATCCGTCATCCAATCAGATCGCGTATGCTCGGGCTTGGCTGACGAACGCCTCTGCAAAGACTACTCCCCCATCCGTCAGCTACGCCTTCCGCCATCCGCTGACGGACGGGGGAGGGGGTAGACGGCGTGACTGTGTGAATGACTGTCTGTGTGACTGACTGACTTACTGACTGACTGTGTGACTGACTGACTGACTGACTGTCTGTCTTTCTGCCTGTCTGTCTGACTGACTGACTGAATGACGGACTGACCGAATGACTGCCTGTGTGTCTGACTGACTGACTGACTGACTGACTGACTGTCTGTCTTTCCATCTACCTATCTGTCTGTCTAACTATATCTATCTACCTGTCTGGTGATCTGTCTGTGCATCAATTGAAACATATTTATATATATTATGTACATATATAGAATTATTTTTACATGTCTATCTATATAAATACATCTGTCTCATGTGAAATCAACGTATATGTCACGGATATAATATGTACCTCATACTCAAATCGTACAAAGTGCTGAGAATGCTTGGACGACTTTTCCTTTGTGATTGTACGTGGAATACATCATGAATTTGTTCAATACAATACAACTATAGGATCACTAAGTATATATATTGAAATAAATACGCGTTTAACTATCTTTCCACCTGTCTGTTGGGCTGTCTTCCTGTATAGTTGTCTATCTTTAGAACCCATCTGCTAGTAAAAGTGTGTCACTGATTTAAATCCAGCTCCGTTATTATTTTTTGGTGTCGAGGGCCATTCTGGTCCCATACAGCCTGAGTCGAGGCTTTATTTAGACCCGGGGCAGAGAGCGATGCCAACACGAGTAGCCCAGCGAGTATTATTAATATTCATACGAGTGCTCGCAGATGATTGGATGAGGCGGGTTGGAAGCAGCTATAGAAACCAATCGGGTTCCTCCTCCCCCGTCACTCCCCCCCCCGGTGTTCCCCTTAGCAACGCAACGTAACACTCCAAAATAGAACGCATTGACGTCACGCCGGGTCCGAGGAGGAGCGCGTGGAAGGAGCAGGGGGGGCGGGGCCTCGCTGCGTACGTAGCGGGGGGCGAGCCTCGCTGCTGACGTAGCACGTACGTAGGAGAGTTCCTAGGCGCGCTCGTTCGCTCTGCGGCCAGTGTTGCCAGATTGGGCGGGAAATCTGGCCCAATCTGGCAACACAGTCTGCAGAGGAATAGCAGAATCGACCACGTTGTCATCGCCTGACAGATGAAGCCGCTGTACGCAAACCCTGGAAACTAAGCATGTACCGACCGTAAACATGGACGGCCTGAATACGATAACCGTGAACGTATCCGTGTTATGGTCGTAACACTGTCACTTTGCCCAGTGAGGCTGTGCATAAATCTAGGGTATCCCTATACATGCTGCGGTTCCCATCCCACACACCACTCTACACACACACGCTCTCGCTGTCAGTCATCATAAATATATATTATATCTATAAATACAGGCTCTGAGTCTGAGTCAAAGTTACCTGCGGAGCACTGGTGGTCGGCGGGCTGCCGAAGGAGTCCAGGGAGGAGATGTACTGGGACTCGATGGACGGGGACGAACTCTCACGGGAACCGCTGTCGATGTCTCCGGAGAACCCTCCGAACATTACCCCCTGGGAGACTCGAGGTGGGTCGGTCCGGGACAGCGGGGCGTCACCTGTAGCGACCACACAGCGTTACCCCCCACGACACGGTCCGGGACAGCGACACCAGTCGGGATATGAGTCTCATTTAACCGGGCCGGTCCCGTCCTGTGCACACCATGAGATGGAGCTCGGCTTTGTGGTTTGCTGACCGCAGACTTTAGCTGTGCTACCGTCCGGTTGTACTGTACTAGAACTTACCGTCGGTGATCTTCTTAACGTGGTGCGGTAAGGTGCTTTTAGTGTCTTTCCAAAAAAGTTGCATGGAGAAGGTGATCCGGGTCCCCTGGTCGGGAAGCGCCTGAACTCCAGATGTTGAACTCCGCTCAGACCGAGGAGGTATTCCCTTAGTCCGCCGTCCGAATGTAAGGTTACAAATCCACGGAGGCTGGCCGACGTTACAATCTTTAAGTCCACGGACACGCGTCTCGCCTTATAGTCTTGAATTAATCCATCCTCTTTGAGTAAAACCAGGGCATTTCTACCTCTCCTTTCTCGCTCTCTTTAAGTCCCGCCTCGGAGTTCCGCCGTGACGTACGTGCCCATATATGGGGCTGCGCTGGTGTTTTGTTTGGTCTCCTTGGTGACGTTGAGGGAATCCCTTTTACCTCGCACACGGGGAAGAATAGTCTTTTTTTTTACTATCAAACCACGAGATGTTTCTCACCGTCTGACAATGCATCAAAGGAAACGTTAAGAACATCCAGCGCGTTGCAAACGGAAATATATTAGTTATGAGTTAAGAATTATTTTTAGGTATAAGCACGTTTCAATCGATAAGTCAGGTTCACCATCTAACAAGCACAGTTTGATCAAAAATAAACAAAAAGTGAATAAGGAATATGGCATTGGGCTACTTTTTTACCTTTTGGATTTTGGTTTATTTTATAACTTCAGGTTAAACTCAATTTACTGTGCGTCTAGCTTACTCCCTATCCAAAATCTGATTCTATAATTGAGCATTTAAATTATGTATGTTGTTGTCATTGGATCCAGCCGATACATTCTGACACATGGGCTTCACGGACCTATCAAGTCCTATACGCAGACACGCACCTCCGTCGGGAGAGCGACCTCGCCGGCTTTGTTGTGCAACACGCAGGCATTCCTTCAGCGGAGGACGAGCGGCGGGCAGAGGAAATCCTGCTGCCGACTCTCTCGGCCACGCCCTGGGAACCCTGCACTTTGGCAGGGACTCAAACTTTTTACACGAAGGGAGTTTGTTCGATTTAACAACAGGCCTGGAGCAATTATGTTATTGCTTCAGGCAGCCAACTGACATCAATTATCCTGACAATAAGTGGCCGGCGTTTTTATTTGTGTGCGGTAATTTGATGCACTTAGTGTTGTCCCAAACGTCACATTAAAGGTGGAGTGTGTGGAGTTTTGTGGAATCTAGTGGAACAGACTTTTCAGAAGTAGGTTTTCTTTGGGGTATAATCCCATGAAAATAAGAACCCTTATGTTTTCCCTACCTTAGAACGAGCCTTTATATCTCCATGGGGGGTCCTCTTCCCTGGGGGCGGCCATTAATGCCAGCCATGTTTCTACACGGACTCACACATCAACATCATCCGCTGGCCAGACAGAGCTCCACACATCCACACACACCCTGGCGTGAGGGTCCGATGGTCCATTCTTCTCCTGTGGGGGAGGGGGGGGGGGGGGGGGAGAGGGGGAGAGGGAGAGAGGGCGAGAGGAGGAGAGAGGAGGAGAGAGAGTCTGGTTACAGGTGAAGCAGACAGTGGCAGGTGGATCAGGACATGGACTGAATGCTGTGTTGTTAATCAGTGTGTCTCGGTTGTAATGGTACAGTAGTAGAAACCCATCACAATAGTGAGCATTACAATACAAATGGTTTCTAAATTCTACAGACTGGACCTTTAAACATATGTGTATTATATTGTATCCGCATTAGTATATTGCCATCTATGATATAGACCCAAAGCTGTTAGCCTACACATTACTCTATAACGACGTCATGATTGGCTACCCCCCCGTAGGCCGACAGAACATCAGATATGTAAATAAGTGTACGTGTGATTCCAAGTTTTCCCGATATAGATAGTGGGCAGCAGCAGTGACGGAAAGCCACGGCCTGCGTGCTGTTGATGCAGCCATCACTGTCGCACACACACAGTGAATCATTGTTCCTGCCGGCGCGCTGCCCTGACGCGGCCCGTGGGAACGTGGCAGCAGGTGGGAGGGCCGGCCTGGGCGGGAACACCGGCCGGGAAACTATGAACGACAACCAGGAGGCTGGAGCGCACGGAGGGCAC
Source organism: Gadus morhua (assembly GCF_902167405.1). Classification (NCBI taxonomy): domain Eukaryota; kingdom Metazoa; phylum Chordata; class Actinopteri; order Gadiformes; family Gadidae; genus Gadus; species Gadus morhua. The sequence continues at coordinate 2,124,921 of NC_044063.1, forward strand.
CTGCTGGGGTGAACACCACGGGGCTCACACGCACGAGGAGCGAGGGTGGAGGGGTGGGGGAGAGAGGGAGGAGGAGCTGATGGAGGAGTGATGAGGAGGAGCTGATGGAGGAGGAGCTGAAGGAGGAGGAGCTGATGGAGGAGAAGCTGAAGGAGGAGGAGCTGATGGAGGAGGAGCTGAAGGAGGAGCTGAAGGAGGAGTGATGGAGGAGGAGCTGAAGGAGGAGTGATGGAGGAGGAGCTGATGGAGGAGCTGATGGAGGAGGAGCTGAAGGAGGAGGAGCTGATGGAGGAGGTGTGATGGAGGAGTGATGGAGGAGGAGCTGAAGGAGGAGTGATGGAGGAGAGATGGAGTAGTGATGGAGGAGTGATGGAGGAGAGATGGAGTAGTGATGGAGGAGTGATGGAGGAGAGATGGAGTAGTGATGGAGTAGTGATGGAGGAGTGATGGAGGAGTGATGGAGGAGAGATGGAGGAGGAGCTGAAGGAGGAGTGATGGAGGAGGAGCTGATGGAGGAGTGATGAGGAGGAGCTGATGGAGGAGGAGCTGATGGAGGAGGAGCTGATGGAGGAGGAGCTGAAGGAGGAGTGATGGAGGAGGAGCTGAAGGAGGAGAGATGGAGGAGGAGCTGATGGAGGAGTGATGGAGGAGTGATGGAGGAGAGATGGAGGAGTGATGGAGGAGTGATGGAGGAGAGATGGAGGAGGAGCTGAAGGAGGAGTGATGGAGGAGAGATGGAGGAGTGATGGAGGAGTGATGGAGGAGTGATGGAGGAGAGATGGAGGAGTGATGGAGGAGAGATGGAGGAGGAGCTGAAGGAGGAGTGATGGAGGAGAGACGGAGGAGAGATGGAGGAGGAGCTGAAGGAGGAGTGATGGAGGAGGAGCTGATGGAGGAGTGATGGAGGAGTGATGGAGGAGGAGCTGAAGGAGGAGTGATGGAGGAGGAGCTGAAGGAGGAGTGATGGAGGAGGAGCTGATGGAGGAGTGATGGAGGAGTGATGGAGGAGAGATGGAGTAGTGATGGAGGATGAGGGATTGAGGAGTAGTGTAGGAGAGATGGAGGAGGAGGGACGCAAACAGTGAGTCAGCGTCATGACGTCACGCACCGGAGGACGTCGTGTTCCGCGAGCACACTCCAGTACCGACGGGTATTTGAGTGACCGATCCGAGTTCATGGGAAATCCTTACAAAACACAAATACACACAACACAAAGACTTACACACACACACACACACACACACACACACACACACACACACACACACACACACACACACACACACACACACACACACACACACACACACACACACACACACGTAACCCAACACTTGACAAAACACACAACACGGGAACCCGCGGAACGAGGAGGATCTGTGTGATAACGCGTCTGTTTGTGTTTTTATTAATGAATACCGAAAATCATCCGTGCGTCGCCTCGAGGAACACAAAACAATGTTTAGAGGCAAAAAAAGACTGAATATTATGATTAAAAATGAGTTTTGAGTCCGATACCCGAGGTCACACAGCCCACAGGCGAGCATGCGCAGTGCCCGTCTCACCGCTAGTCTGCGGCGTGTGTACACAGCACGCCGTCACCATGGATACGCCGTTACGAGTCTGACGTAAGGACGTACAAATTCTCACTCGTCTTTTTGTTATGCCGCCTTAGCAACTGGTTCCCGTGGAAACCGGTGAGGGGGAGGGAAGAGCAGGATGGGGGCGTGGTCAGCATGCACACGGCTTCCGTGTTTCGGACCGAGTCTGAACACACTCAACCCCAGCGATAGTTCTGTTATTAATGTATTATAAATGTGTGTTGAGTTGTTACAGGCATGCCTCACATGCAACAGCTCAACACACAATAATACATGACACATAATAATGAATGACTCGTTTGACGGTTCTGGGGCGGCGTATTAATGTATCATTAATGTGTTACGTGTTATATCCGAGGCATGCCTCAGATGTAACAACTCAACACACATTAATAATATTCATAACTTTTATAATTATAACATACATTAATAACAATAGGCTGCACCAGAACTATCAAACGAGGATCAGCGTTTGCTGTTCACCGTGAAACACCGTGAGACTACCAGACCCATCACCCACTTAAACAGATCACATCTATCAACGTGATAATCTTCACGCGTGTTTAACATAATAATCAAAATAATTATTATAATTGAACATAATCATTATCTTATTGTTTAACAGCTGATCATTCTCTGTTGGCCTACGTCAGTTTATGGGTTATCCGCTTGGTTAGTCAGCAGACATCCAAGAACTAATGTGAAGCGGAACCGAGTTTATCTATTAAGTTCTGACGGCGAATGTATGACAGCCGACAGCGATTTAACCTTTGTTTGTGACGTGTGTCTAAATGACAACCAAACGAGGCGAACGTTGAATTTCATGCATATAAATATAATTTAAAAAAAAAGGACGGAACGATGCCTTGACATGCATAATGAAGCGTCCACGATATTCTCAAACAAGAATTTGCAGAACTACTGTTCTGTTGCGGAAAGTTCACATGTGTGATCGGGATTTAATGAGCGTGTCTAATAATCCGGGACTTGATGGATCCGAATTCCAGGGCGAAAGGTTTAAATGTGCAGATGTTTAGATGTGGTGATTGCCTCTGTTGTCTAATTCCCATGGCGGATTAGACGAGTGGTTTACTCACTGCCGTCTCTTAGCACGCTGTCGGGAAACACACACACACACACACACACACACACACACACACACACACACACACACACACACACACACACACACACACACACACACACACACACACACACACACACACACACACACACACACACACACACACACACACACACACACACACACACACACACACACACACGTCTCAGGTTTCCTCCAGGGGGGCGTGGCCTGGTTGCACTGTCTTCCTGCACAAAATATTGTTGCCAGGCAACGGCCAGCCCAGTCTCTCCCCCTCCCGCCTAGGCCGCCTTGTTTACACCCCTTCTGCAGTCCTTGACCGACAGCGTTACATAACTTTAACTGCGAGAAATCTGATCTCTCGCTCCTTGTGTTTACACGGAGGCCAGCCACCGAGAGAGAACCGGGCCGGTGGCTCCCCTGTAATTCACTCGTCAGACTGGCTGCCCGGTAATCCCTTACTCAGCAGTCCTGAAAAGACCCCGTCCGAACCGAGGAGGAACGCTCTCTGTATGATGAGACCACGCGTTCCTTTCGGCTAAATCAAACGCAGAGCTCCAACATTTTTCCCCACTTTATTTTTTCATGCGAATCCACTCGAAGTAAAAAGAAAGTTTAGAAAAGTTCAACACACATAGGCCTATACATGTTTTCGAACTGTTGCAGTATCATAACGATGGCCTAGTTGCCGTTGGCCTGTAAACAAGGTCCTGAAATGTAACCAAGGGATTCTGAAACATTGAACATGCAGACCTCGTCTCTTTGTGAGCGCTGGTTAAAGTAATGCGGTCTCCGATTACAAAGGCATTGTTAGCAGATCTGGCTTTCTGTTTCTGCTTATGAGACAAATGGAATAAACCCAGTGACCCAGTATCGCAGCACACACTACACACACTACACACCGCATGCTCCACATCGCACACTATACACAAAACACTGCACGCTATACACTACACACTACACTACACTACACTACACTACACTACACTACACTACACTACACTGCACTACACTACACTACACACTACACGCCCGGCCCTGGTGGAATAGTTTACTGTAGAGCACGTTGGTTCCAACCCAGTGTTTATCCAGCCTCTGTTCAGACTCCAAAGCCTTCTCCCCGTCCAGGACGCAGTGGGGAACACTTCGAGGGGGTTTATGTGTCGTGATGAGTGGAAGCTCAGAGATTTAAACACAAACAATGCAATACTGAAACAACAGCCCTATAATAATACGAAAACAGAACTGAACATGCTTTGACATAGATGCTGAATGCAAATCTCAATCTAACAGACAGCATTGGACCGTATGAAAGCTGTGATGATGCTTGTGGGAGTGAATGTGGATGATGTCTGGTTTAGGACGGGACTGATTCTGATTAGACTCTGGGGCTGGGTGAACATTAAGGCCCCGTCCACACGGGCGGAAACGGTCTTTTCCCCTCCGTTTTCCTTTGATGCACTTCAGGAATATCTCCGTAAAGACGGAGATATTCCTGCATCAAATGCATCAAGCTGTAGCAACGCTGTAGAACATATTCAAGGCGCAAACATTCAGTCGAGGAGGAGATAGCAGTTGTTAAATGTTTTAGATTGAGCAGAATTACTTTTTAATGTAACGTTAGTTCTTACATTTACCAAGGGGCTGCATTTAAAGCTACAAAAAAAAATACAAATAAAAAATAATACAAATCAACCCAAATCTCTAACCTCGATCAGCTGATGGTGGGGGGGGGGGGGGGGCGGGGCGAGGAAGTCATCATTTACGTTTCAGGCGCCCACACGAATCCTAGCACGAAAACATATAGGTCCGTTTTTAACTACACCACCCTGGGAACTGGTTTCAGAAAAGCGTGTTTAAGGTCACCGAAATCGCCGGATCTGTCTGGACGGTCGGCCGTTTGATTTCGTGTGCACAGGTTAGGCCAGCCATCTCCCCACACACTCAGGGAGAGATGTCCTGCATGGCAGCATGGAGCACCTGATCAACAAACCGTTACATTACACCGGTTCTCCAATACCATCGTCCTACGTCCGTTTATCTGGAGGAGCCGTGGTGTCACCTAGGTGGAGTATCGAACCCACACACACACACACACACACACACACACACACACACACACACACACACACACACACACACACACACACACACACACACACACACACACACACACACACACACGACCCTGGATAGCCTTTTATTGCGATCCTATTTACTCAGTGCAACACCGTGCCTCTATTGAGGCTCAGCACTTCAGGCGGAAATGCAGATCGCTTTCCTTTCTTTTCGGTCTTTTTTTGGGCTCCGTCGACGTCAGCGTGGCGGCAGCGGGAATCAGAGAGATTGTTCTCCTGTCATCCGAGAGGCCTGGAGGAGGCGGCCCAAAGTTAGAGCTGTGGGCCCTGCAGTCCGCCTCCCTGCTGCTGACTCACAGCCAGCGTCAATCCTAGCCTACTATCAACAGCCCCCCCCCCCCCCCCCCCCATCATCATCATCACCTCTTTCAAGGATCACCTTGAGGATAACATCCCACCATTACCCCTCTCTCTCTCTCTCTCTCTCTCTCTCTCTCTCTCTCTCTCTCTCTCTCTCTCTCTCTCTCTCTCTCTCTCTCGTTACATAACCTCCCTTCCTGTTTCACATGGACCCCCCCATGGGGCCGTACCTGTGGGAATGCAACACCAGTAGTGAACCACCAGTATGGTGCAGGAACCCAGTGAGTGAGTGGAGGCACCATGGCAGCGCGGGGCGCAGATCGACAGAAGCTGTGATGATAGCAGTCGCCCTCGGCTGAATCCACTGCACACCCTCATGTTGTTCATCTCATCTCCCCCTTCTCCTCTCCCCCTCTCCCCCTTCTCCCCCTCTCTCCTCCTTCTCCCTCCTCTCCTCTCCCTCTCCCCTCTCCCCCTCTCCTCTCCCCCTCTCTCCTCTCCTCTCCCCCTCTCCTCTCCCTCTCCCCTCTCCCCCTCTCCTCTCCCTCCTCTCCCCTCTCTCCTCCTCTCTCCTCTCCTCTCCCTCTCTCCCCCTTCTCCCTCCTCTCCCCTCTCTCCTTTCTCTCTCCTCTCCCCTCTCTCCTCTCCCCCTTCTCCCCCCCGTTGTGTCCCTGGTTCGGGGACCCCCCAGCCCTTCTGTGCCCCCCCCTCCCCGGTACGGCCCCTGTATTGCCTCGCTGCTGCTTTCTCAACATGGGGTCCAATCCCTGTATCGTCTGACTGGACGTTCAAGTCAGGTGACATCCGCCAGCAGCCTGTGTTCATTAATAACATGTGCTCATTAATAACACAGATAAAGGTACCTTAATTCTTACACATTTATAATATTATAAATATTTACCATCAAAGGCTGAATTATACTGGTTATAATTAAAATGAATAAAATATAACATTGGATTGCTGTTGGCAGAGATACCAGTATATATACAAACTCTTCAAAAGTTTAATATTATTGTTTGATCAATCTACTGTGATGGATCGACTTTTATCTCGTGGGCCTGGTGTGAACCATCGTTAATAGTTCCCTCTCGACATTAAAGTGGCATCAAATGTTGAACAAATCCTCAGAAGTCAATTCAGTTTCAAAATTGAAGGATTTGGTCGACATAGAGCGAGTTATTTGACCTACTGACTGACTGAAGCTGGGAGCTCCATACAGCCAAACGAGGCCCTAGGATGCAGGGGACCCTGATTACACACAGCCACACAAGGCCCAAGGCAGAGGCCTAAACACAGCAACACAACACAGGAGGAGCTGGAGGAAACGTAAATCCAGCTCTCAGGGTCTCAAATTAACAGCCAGCAATTATCTCACCACGTTGGAAATAGACTCGCTGTATTCATATACTTACATCCTATGCCAGCCCGAATGCACAACGCTCACTCGCTCACTCACTCGCCTCCTGAAATACCCCGGCCCTGATGACTTAGAAACACGCTGGTCGACGCCGTGCGTGAGTGACTGAAGCCGGGGCTAAATCGGAACGCTTGGCATTCGACGTACGCACTCTCCTGCTCGCCCCTCCTCCCCTGCTCCCTACAATCGCCGTGTTTTTTTTCTCCTCTGTAGATCGCGCCCCCACACCGTACACTACAACCGCTTCTCTATTTCAGTTTCCTCCCCCGCCATAGCCGCTCCTGAACGGGCAGACGGTGAACTTCTCCTCCACATCACTGCGACCCGCCGGACACCTGCAGGTGGGGGGGGGGGGGGGGGGGGGCACTAACCGGATCGATGGGTTTGGTTCAATAATGTGGTAGGCGTCCATAACTTCCGTTACTGCTGTGGTACCACTGCAGCCTACCCAAAAATAAAAAAAGAATTAAAAGTATTCTCGTTAATATTATTGCTATTATCATTATGATCAATGCACAGGAAAATAATTACTGTAGACTGTTTGTGTGTGTGTGTGTGTGTGTGTGTGTGTGTGTGTGTGTGTGTGTGTGTGTGTGTGTGTGTGTGTGTGTGTGTGTGTGTGTGTACGTCTGTGTGTGTTGGTGCGTGTGTGTGTGTGTGTGTGTGTCTCTGTGTGTGTGAGAGAGTTGGTTGTTAGGGGGTTCAACCCATCGGCCAATGGCTGAGCGGAGATCCAGTGAGACTGGAAGCCAAGCTGATCCAGGCTTGGCTACTCATCCTACATGACCCTACAGCCCCCCCCCCCCACCCCGTCCACCCCCCCGGGCCTGGGTCTGACCCACTGGTTATGGTGGAACACAGAATCACGCCCGAGTGCTATAGAACATAACAACAACAACATTTAGGGATCATCTATTTATGAATGAGGGGTGGAACACTGAGTACCCCATCGGCTCTCTCTCTCTCTCTCTCTCTCTCTCTCTCTCTCTCTCTCTCTCTCTCTCTCTCTCTCTCTCTCTCTCTCTCTCTCTCTCTCTCTCTCTCTCTCTCTCTCTCTCTCTCTCTCTCTCTCTCTCTCTCTCTCTCTCTATCCACCCCCCCCCCACTTTCTCTCCCCCTCTCACGCTCATTGTGCTCTCTCTCCTCCAAGGTGGATGGATGGTTGCCGAGGGCAACCTGTGTGTAGTCGCTGAATGTCGAGTAGTGAAGTAGTGTATTTATAGCAGCGTGTGGAATAAAGACACGTGCACACACACACACACACACACACACACACACACACACACACACACGTGTGTTCGACCAGGAGAGAGGAAGAACAGGTGGAGGAGGCAGACTGGGAGAGGACCGCGGTGACGAGGGGGGGGAGGGAGGGAGGAGGGAGAGAGGGGGGGGGGGAGGGATGGATGGAGGGAGGGAGAGAGGGGGGGAGGAGAGGAGAGAGGGGGGAAGGAGAGGAGAGAGGGAGGTAGGGAGGGGGAGGGAGGAATGGAAGGAGGGAGGAGGGAGGGAGGGAGAAGGGGGGAGGGATGGAGGGAGGGAGGGATGGAGGGAGGGAGGTAGAAGGGGGGAGAGAGGGAGGGATGAGGCAGCGTAGCGGAGGAGGAGGAGGTGAGTAGTGTAGTGACGCCGGGCGGGCGTCAGTCGGCCCAGAATAGAGAGGCTGCGTAGACCTGCTGAGACATCACCCTGGGGGGGGGGGGGGGGCAACCTCCCAGGGTGTGTGAGGGTGAGCCTCACACACCCTGGGAGGGTGGAACTCATCCTCACACACACACACACACACACACAACACCCTGGGCGAGGGGTGTCACACACCCTGTGGGGGGGGGGAACTCACACACCCTCACACCTTTTAAGTACCTGTGTGTGTGTGTGTGTGTGTCTATACACCTTGGTACCTTGGTGTGTGTATGGGGGTCTGAATATGTGACTCTGTGTAAGTCACTATAGCTTGGTACCTGTGTGTGAACGTGACCGGGTCTATATTTCTTTGTACTTGTGAGTGTGTGTGTGTATGTGTATGTTGATGTGTGATTGTGTGTCTGTGTGTACACACAGACACACAATAACATGAATACATGAATATGTTTGCAATCACCCGGGGTAGCAGATGTAAAAGGTTACAGGAAAAATCGTAAACACATTCGGCTAAATAAAATCTTTATTAGATTTATTTTCGTCATATCATTTTCGTCATATCATTTTCGTCATATCATTTTTTTTATCTTGATGATTTGATAAAATATATATATAATGATATCTTTCTATATCCAAATATATAGTTACATAGATTTCTAAAGATATAGATATATTTGAGATTTCTAAGATATATGATTACCAACAGTTTAAAGCAAATGCTTTTAGAATGAAAATTATCATTGGATTGGATTATAACAAATTAATAAAAATACAGCATGAAAACATTTGTATCAAACTATTTGATTACAATATGGATAAAGTGAATATATTGGCAGACTTGACCTTACCCTTGATTCTAGAATTGAGAATAGCAAAAGTTACAGATATTTGGAAACAGCAGGCATTAATAACGGCATTCGTGATATAACACTCTAGAAGAAAGGCTTCTGGGTTAAACAATGCCGCTGTCGCGTTAGAAGTGCGTTAAAACCCAAGCCGTCACTTCCAACGATGGGGCGAGCGTCGGTAATGATCCTGTAGGCAGGCAACCCCGCTGAGCTGAATGAGCGCGCGGCAGCCAATCAGAGCGCAGCTCAAAGAGGAATACACGTTCAGCAGCCAATCAGGAAGCAGCTCACAGAGGAATGAGCTGCAGCAGCCACTGAGGAGGAAGCAACGACAGTGTGTTGGTCAGCCTCCCAAGATGACGAGCGCTCTCTCCGATTGCGACAAAAATGTTCTTAACATTTAAATTCCAATGAGTAAACTCGGACATAAATAGAATGTAGTGCGTACTACTGTTGATTTGTTTCACTGGTTGATTTGATAACAAACGTAATCAAATAATTTAATATCTGAATCACGACACATTCACTGGAAGGATTCTTTGGGAACCGTTTTTTCCAGACAATATTGAGTCACTAATTTGAGCAGTCACTGAGTGCGTCTGCTAGTGAGTGATACCAGGTGTGGAGCGACCACAGACCCAGAGGGGGGGGGGGGGGGGGGGGGGGGGTCCACATGGGGCCAGTTGAGACCCCATGGGACCAGGTGAGAGAGGCTCCCATCAGGGCTGTCGGGCCCACAGCCCGGTACTCACCTGGTTGATGCCTCTGGCCTTCACCTCCTTGCTGCTCTCTGCCTCGTACAGCCCTGAAGGGAGAGAGACACGCTTAGGCCCAATCCCATTTCTACCCCTTACCCCTTCCCCTTCCCCCTTGAAAACAAGGGGGAGGGGTAAGGGGCAGGGGTAAGGGGTAGAAATGGGATTGGGCCTTAACCTCCACACAACACGACCTGTGATTCCCTCCTTCATCAGAGCTGGTGTGTGGACGGGCGAGCTCTTGGTGCTACGCTTCCGCTCCGAAGCGAGCTGCTGCTCAGCGTTACAGACCGCTGCTGGTGCGGCGGCTCCCAGCGACGCTGAGCGACGGCCTGGCGTTAACCCTCCAGTCAGCGGCGGGCGGTGTTTACACCGGGCTGCGGTCACCACAGCTGCTCAGAGTCTGTCCCCCGGCCGGGCCCCCGGGGCCCATAGCGTCAGGTATGTACGTTTACATTCTTATAGGGACGGTTGTGCTGTGGTGCCCGGATGCTATGAGTCGGGCGGTCTCTCTCTCGCTCTCTCTCTCTATCGATCTGTGTATGTGTGTGTGTGCGTGCCTATGTGTGTGTGCGTGCCTATGTGTGTGTGTGTTTGCTTGCCCGTGTGTGTGTTTGTGTGTTTGCCTGCCTGTAAGTGCAGCCCTGTGTGTGTGTGTGTGTGTGTGTGTGTGTGTGTGTGTGTGTGTGTGTGTGTGTGTGTGTGTGTGTGTGTGTGTGTGTGTGTGTGTGTGTGTGTGTTACCGAACAGCGTGCGGAGGCGTGTGACGGAGCGGACGAAGCCGCTGAAGGGGAGGTGGGGGTCCCCGGAGCCGAAGCGTTCGACCAGCAGCGGGACCACCTTCCCGTCGCACCGCAGCCCTGGGGGGGGGGGGGGGGGGGGCAACTTATGGGGAGGTTGGGTTTGGGTGGGTTGGGGTGTGTGTGTGTGTGTGTGTGTGTGTGTGTGTGTGTGTGTGTGTGTGTGTGTGTGTGTGTGTGTGTGTGTGTCCGTCTTGCCATGTGTGTGTGTGTGTGTCCGTCTTGCCATGTATGTGTGTGTGTGTGTGTGTGTTTGACTGGCATCATTGTGTGAATGCACGTGCCAGATTGTGTCTTTGCCTGCGTCTGTGTGCACGTGTTAGTGTGAGTGTGTGCGCATACACGTGTTGTTGTGGTTACACACTTGTTTGTGTGTGTTTTTGTGGTTCTAGCGCCATGTGGTTCCAGTGTGTGTGTGCACGTGTTTTCGGTTCCAATGTGTGTGTGTGCGTTTGCATGTGTGTGTGTGTGGTTCCAATGTGTGTGTGCGTGTGTGTGCGTTACCTGCTGCGTTCAGGGCCAGGTCGAGCTCAAAGGGGCTCATGGCCCCTGAAGAGTCCTCGTCATACCGGAAGAACAGCGCCTGAGACCAACACAGAAATGACATTACACAGAAATAACACTAATAAAATAAACATCCACACATAAATAACATCAACACATAAATAACATAAATACATCAATAACATCTATAACATTTACATGATAGAAATTCATACACAAAAAACATCAACACATCACTAACATTTATACATAAATAACATCAACACATTAATGACATAATAATTAATCACGATACCAGTGTTTAGATTCTCTACCTACACTACCCAGCATCACTCACAAACACGCACGCACCACACACGCACAGAGTGGCAGCCTACCTGTAGATTGCGCACGTTGCCCAGCAGGACGGCGGCCTGCTGGCGGCTGAGGCTGCAGCGGCCTTGTGTCTGCGAGGGAGTGAAGGACGCGGCGAACCGCGGGGTGAAGACGCTGCGAGGGAGCGGCGGTAGGTGTGTGAATGAAAGGGGAGATTACAAAGACGACTCCGTGGAGAGTGTTAAAAGCCGGCTCACGGGAGGGGAGGTGTGGGGAGCGAGGGGCTTTAGTGATGATGAAAGGATACGTCCTCTCCGAAAATGAGCTGTCGGCATGTGTCCAGCGGGAGATGGTAATCTTTCACCAGAACTACGCACGGCCGACGAGGACAAAACAAGCGGGAGGATTTAAGTGGGAGTTGGCGGAGGAAGAGCAGTTGAGGTCAGGGCATGGCATTGCTTGATAAAAACACAACAGTTTTATTAACATATGAATCTCGTTGTACTTTATCTGAACTCATATGAGAGTGTCTATAGACTGTTCCCGACCGCTGCGGATCTTTTTAAGGTAAACGGAAAAGGGAGAGCTTCTACTTGTCCTTTACTCCCACCTAGTGGCCGACCGACGTACTGCGGTCAGACGCTTCACGTTGTATCGGTATGTCAGCTTCTGTTGATATAAAAATATGTAAAGGATATTTCTTACCTGTGTTTAAAAGATTCATGAATTCTTTAGCATCTAGTCTGTCATCCTATTCGGGAAAAAAATAAAAATAATAAAGTGAGCTCATTCTTTTAAATGCTTTCTCCAGAAAAATAAAATGAGATGAAAAATTAGAAACACAATTCTTACTGGGGTGGCCTTCTCATCAAAGACCATCTCCACGGTGACCAGGTCCCCTCGAGAAACAGGTTCTGACATGACCTGCAGGGAGAAGAGTAAAGCAGTGACACGTGGTTCATAGATAAGCTAATGCCCTCAATGAGTCCTCCTCTCTACTCTGTTGTTGTATTTATCAAAGTTATATTATAGATATTTTATGTGTCTCCATCCCCAGCCAGCCGCACCCAGCTGCTCCCGACTCACCATGAGCAGACTGGAGGAGCAGGTGAAGTCCAGGGACCTGCAGCACAGGGGACAGGAGTCAGTCACACTGCCCCCGCGTCATACCCCCCCCTCATGAACCCCCCTGCTGTGACCCCCACAGGGGACAGGAGTCAGTCACACTGCCCCCGCGCCCATACCCCCCCCTCATGAACCCCCCTGCTGTGACCCCCACTGGACAGCGCTCCCCCCACCCGGCCGTGCCCCCCCCAGCTGTGACCCTACCCTTATGTGCCCCCCATCCCCCCCCCTGCCCCCCTACCCCAGGGTGCCCCCCCCCGCCCCCCTACCCCAGGGTGCCCCCCCTGCCCCCCTACCCCAGGGTGCCCCCCCTGCCCCCCTACCCCAGGGTGCCCCCCCTGCCTCCCTACCCCAGGGTGCCCCCCCTGCCCCCCTACCCCAGAGTGCCCCCCCCGTACCCCCCTACCCCAGAGTGTCCCCCCCCCCCCCCCCTGCCCCAGGGTGCCCCCCCCCCCCCCCCGTGCCCCCCTACCCCAGGGTGCCCCCCCTGCCCCCCTACCCCAGAGTTCCCCCCCTGCCCCCCTACCCCAGAGTTCCCCCCCTGCCCCCCTACCCCAGGGTGCCCCCCCTGCCCCCCTACCCCAGGGTGCCCCCCCTGCCCCCCTACCCCAGAGTGCCCCCCCTGCCCCCCTACCCCAGGGTGTTCCCGGTCTTGGAGAAGATGCGCAGGCAGAAGTCTCCGGGGATGTTGGGTCTGTAGGTAGAGGCCAGGATGACGTAGCTCCCCGGAGCCAGGTTCAGCTTCTGCCACACGGCCCTGGGGTCAGGGGTCAGAGAGGAGGGGTCAGAGGTCAGAGGGGAGGGGTCAGAGGGGTCAGAGCCCAGAGGTGTCACAGGGGCCAGAGGGGTCAGAAGACAGCAGGGCGTTACTGGTTTACCAACAAGGACTGCTGGGAACCAGCAACCACCGCTCACAAAGGGGATTGCACCCTGTTGCATCCAGGACACGTCGTTAGGTGAGTTTATATACTCTGACACGTCGTTAGGTGAGTTTATATACTCTGAAACATCGTTAGGTGAGTTTATATACTCTAATACATCATTTGGTGGGTTTATATACAGTAAAACATCGTTAGGTTACATCGTTTAGTGAGTTTATATACTCTGACACATCGTTAGGTGAGTTTATATACTCTAATACATCATTTGGTGGGTTTATATACAGTAAAACATCGTTAGGTTACATCGTTTAGTGAGTTTATATACTCTGACAAATCGTTAGGTGAGTTTATATACTCTGATACATCGTTAGGTGAGTTTATATACTCTTAATACATCGTTTGGTGAGTTTTTATACAGTAAAACATCGTTAGGTTACATCGTTAGGTGAGTTTATATACTCTAGCACATCGTTGGGTGAGCACCTCTGAGTCCGGTACTTTCCAGAACGTCCCACCGGCTTGTTGCTCTTGAAGAAGCTCTGGTCCAGACACATTCCTACCAGCTGGGGGCGACAGAGAGGAGTCAACACAAATAACATACGTAGAATCCTGATTACGTCTGAAGAAGACATTCTGCACAGTACTCACCTCAGGGGGAACCTGCAAAACAAGCAGAGGCAGAATTAACGACACTGAGATTGCATCTTTAATAACCAATATTAACATATGGCTAATACTGTCACTATGACACACATTTGCATAATATGCAAATTTCATGAGAAAAGTGAGTACAGTGTTTGCATTAATTGATAGCTTATTTTTGCATAAGTCGATATCATAAAGCTACGCTAGCGACCGCCTTAAAACAGTTACTTCGTTATAGCATAGAGCTATGCTAACGACTGCTCTATAGCAGTTACATCGTTTTAGCATATAGCTACGCTAGCGACCGCCTTATAGTAGTTACATCGTGATAGCATCTAGCTACGCCAACGACCGCCTAATAGCAGTTACATCGTATTAGCATAGAGCTACGCCAGCGACCGCCTTAAAACAGTTACATCTTGATAGCATATAGCTACGCTAAAGACTGGTTTATAGCAGTTACATCGCGATAGCATATAGCTATGCTAGCTGCAGCCTTATAGCAGTTACATAGGTTTAGCATATAGCTACGCTAGAGACGGCCTTATTGCAGTTACATCGTGTTAGCATAGAGCTACGCTAGCGACTGCCTTATAGCAGTAACATCTTGATAGCATATAGCTATGCTAGCTGCAGCCTTATAGCCGTTACATTGTGATAGCATAGAGCTACGCTAGCGACCGCCTTATAGCAGTTACATCGTGACAGCATATAGCTACACTGCCGCCGTATAGCAGTTACAACGTGATAGCATATAGCTACGCTAGTGACCGCCTTATAGCAGTTACATTGTGATAGCATAGAGCTACGCTAGCGACCGCCTTATAGCAGTTACATCGTGATAGCATATAGCTACACTGCCGCCTTATAGCAGTTACATCGTGATAGCATATAGCTACGCTAGCGACCGCCTTATAGCAGTAACATCGTGATAGCATATAGCTACGCTGCCGCCTTATAGCAGTTACATCGTGATAGCATATAGCTACGCTAGCGACCGCCTTATAGCAGTTACACCGTGATAGCATATAGCTGCGCTAGCGACTGCCTTATAGCAGTTATATTGTGTTAGCATAGAGCTACGCTAGCGACTGCCTTATAGCAGTTACATCGTGTTAGCATAGAGCTACGCTAGCGACTGCCTTATAGCCGTTACATCGTGTTAGCATAGAGCTACGCTATCAGCCGCGGTGCGTACCCTGTAGATGTGGAAGGCAATGTACAGGAAGTCGACGCTGGTCTTCTTCCTTCGGTGCTTCTGCAGCAGCTCCACCAGGACGGTGCACCTCTTCCCCTTCTCCTTCTGCTTCAGGGCCACCTTCTCCTCCACGGTCAGGGGCCGCCTCTCCTCTTCATCACTGTCCTCCTCCTCATCCTCATCATCACTGTCCTCCTCCTCCTCCTGGTCCTGCTTAGACAGAACCAGGTTGAACTG
>NC_044063.1:2140930-2180695 GCF_902167405.1 Gadus morhua
CCCCCCCCCCTACCAACCAGCCATACCCTGTGAACCCTCAGTCAGGCATGTCCCATTACAGCTCCCAGTGCCCCCATTACAGCTCCCAGTGCCCACCTCGCCGCCTGCCAGCTCCCATTAGCATAACGTCAGTCACACACGTCACAGACAATAGTTGACAGCCAGCGCCCGACGTGAGACACGCGCCGCCGCCCACTACTGCGCCCTCACCTCCTCACCCTCACCCCTCCTCCACCTCCTCAACCCCCCCCCCATTCACCTCCTCACCCCCCCCCCCCATTCACCTCCTCACCCCGAAAGTATAAATTATATCGAAACTATTTTTCTTAATTAATATTATTGAAGCTACAAGTGTGCAGATGTGTTAAATGGTTTGAACAAAGGTTAAGGGTTGAAACTTTACAAAGTTACGGTGTCTGAAGTAGTTGAAGTGTCAGAGAATGGGCAGAAGGCTCCAATGACCTCCCATTGACTCCAGGTTAAAAAAATGTGGAAAAAGCTAAATATATTTTAAAAAGTCGAAAGATGCTATACGATGCGAAGTCCTATTTTAAGTGTAAGTGCAACATACATTAAGAGCATGAGAGGGGTGTGGGGGTGTAACGGGGAAGCTAGACCAGAGGTGGGTTTCATCGGGGTTCAGACCGGGGGGGGGGGGGGGGGGTTCATGAACACATGAACCACAAGAACACGGAACCACAAGAACACATGCAACGTTGCCTCAATTCTTTATCGAGATCCTTTATTGAGATCCTTGCGTGAAGGTCAGTTACAAAATGGAGTCAAGTTTTAAAAAAATACAGCGCAAAGATTTGAGGACAGAACAGAGATCTGAGGAAAACAAAAAACAAGGCTCGGACAAGTTAATAATAGTTACAATTATTATAACGATATTGATAATGGCAATGAAAAAAAGACTATGTACAGAAATATTGTACATGAACACACCCTCGCTATCACACACACACACTCACACACCGACTTTATATTTGCAAAAGAAAAAAAGAAAAGTGTCCAACATATGGATTTCCTGACAAGATTTATTTTAAATAGAAAAACCAATAAAGGCAAACACAGTAGGGACACGACAGCAGACAGTAGAGCTCGCTCCACACCAAATGACCCTGTGTCTTTGTATTGCCATGGAGGGGAGAGTCTCCGGGGGCTTGCATCACATGCAGCCCTGTGGACATGCGTTATACCACAGTGAGAACAACTTGCATCATGCTTTGGACACAACAGCGCCCAACGACAGCCGCCACAGACAGGCGAGCTAATTACACACACAGAAATTATAATAACACCAAAACAACTCTCTCACTTCACCCATCGTTCTCGCACACACAAACGCGCGCACGCACACACACACACACACACAGACACTCAAGTGCTCGTTCTCACCAATCAGCTAGCTATCTACCACATTCCTCCACCGTGAAGAACAAAGAGGTTTGGGCTTCACTACGATCAACATGCAGCACCCATAAATAAAGGAGGACCTCATGACCAGAGGACCTAGAGGAGGCTTTACAAAATGTAAACAATAACAGAATCCTGGATTCACCACCACAGCAATATACAAGAACCAGTGGACACCCGTTTGTATGCATGAGACCGCGAGGGGCGATATGCATAGGAGCAAAGCAAGGAAACCAGAAGAGTATTAAGCCTCCTTCTTCACATTTAGAGAGGACATGAACATAGGTAGTCGTTTCACACAGCGTCCCTCGGACAGGAGTGTAGCCCGGCATGGCCCCGATGGCCCCTGGAGGACCCCGTAAACATTAATTTAAGTGGCGGCGTCTGTTGTGACAGCCCAGGCGACTTTAAAGAGAGGTGGTAGAGGAGGTGCAGGCCGTGTTTGGATTGGTCTCAGCGCCGCCTCGCCTCAGCTGTCCTCCAGGCTGTAGAAGGCTTCCAGAGACGGAACCCGACCGTCCTTAATGGCTAGAGAGAGAGAGGACCTCCGACTCACACACACACCGCCTCTCTCCAACCCACTGGCTTCACCCTAGAAAACAAATCGTCTAAACTACCTGGATTATCGATTGATATTTACTGATTGAAATCAAAAAAATAAAAATAGATTTTGCATCAGTGGGCCGTTATGAAACAACTGCTTGCACATCACCCGTCTGCGAGAGGGATTCTATCCGTTTATCGTCTCTGCATTCACACACAATGTTCTGTTGCTGGTAGGGGTCTTACTGGGTGCTGCCCCCCCCCCCCCCCCCCCCCGCAGCTACGTCCGTCCCCGCGGGCTTCTTGGGTGCTCTGAGGGAAAGGCACTTGGTCCCCACCTGGGTCACAACATGGACGCCGCTCGGCCATCACACGCCCCTCAGCGCTGACGAGGGTCCGCAGAGAGAGAGAGACCGCAGAGAGAGAGCGGGAGCGAGAGCGAGAGCGAGAGCGAGAGAGAGAGCGAGAGCGAGAGAGAGTGAGAGAGAGAGAGAGTGAGAGAGAGTCCGCTCAATGCGTCCCTGTGTGCGAGTTCCTTTTGAAGAGAGACGTGGAGGGGTGGGGTCCCAGGACAGAGTCACAGGGGGGGGGGGGGTCAGGGGGCTGACACCAACGCCACGCCCTGCGGTAGGAGCTGGCCCGTCATTTGCTGCTCCAGCCTCATCCTCAGCTCCTCCTCTTCCTCCTCCTCCTCATCCTGCTCCTGCAGCACCTCGCCCTTCATCATCGTGGTGGTCTCAGCCTCCATCGCCTCCACACCGCCCTCCCCCTCCTCCTCCTCCTCCTCCCGCTCCTCCTCCTCCTCCTCCATCTTCACGGCTACCAGCCCCTCCGTGTGGCCGGGGGCCCCCGGCTCCTCGGGGGCCCGACCGCCGGGGCCGCTGGCCTGGGCGTAGGCCCCCACGCTGGCGTGGCTCAGCCCGTGGACCTTCTTCAGGTGCTTCTCCAGCGTGGCGTACACGGTGAACGGCACGCTGCACAGCTGGCACAGGAAGGGCGCGCGCGCGCCGCGGGCGCCGTGCGTCTTCATGTGGCGCGTCAGCTTGGAGCTCTGGGCGCAGGCGTAGCTGCACAGGCCGCAGCGGTACGGCCGCTCGCCCGTGTGGCTGCGCCGGTGCACCGTCAGGTTGCTGCTGTTGCGGAACTGCTTGCCGCAGTACTCGCACGCCTCGTCCTTCTTCCTCTTCGCCGCCGGAACGCCGCCGCCGGCGCTCCGGGCGTTCCCGCCCGTCACGAGGCCGCCGCCGCCGCCGCCGAGGATGTTGTCCATGGCGGCGCCCGCGGCGCCCCCTTCGGCGCTCCTCCTCTCGTTCTCGCGCTGCCACTCCTCCACCACCTCCGAGGCCGTGCTGGAGGCCCACTCCTGGCCCCGCCCCCCCGCCGCCGCCGCCTCGGCCGGCCCGCCCCCCCACTCCGCGCCCCCCGGCCCCGGCTCGCCCAGCTCCGGCCGTTTGGGCGTGCAGTTGCCGCTGGCGATACCGCTCTCGGCGCTGCCGCCCGTCTCGCCGCTCTCCAGGGAGCCCTCCGAGGGGCTGGCGCAGGGGGGGGTCCGCTGGGCCTCCTCCTCGCCCCCCGCCGGCCCCCCGCCCCCCCCCCAGCTCGCCCTCCGAGGGGCGGGGCTGCAGCGCCGGGGCCGGGAGCCTCCCTCTCGTCGTGGTCGCCATGGCGGCCAGCGTCCCTCCGTCCTCGTCCGCCTCCGCCCCCCCCCGCCCGTACCCCGGGCCGCTGCCCCCCCCCCGGTGGCTCCGCATGTGGCGGGCCAGCTGGCCGCTCTGGGCGAAGGCCTCCTCGCAGACGCCGCAGTGGTACGGCCGCTCGCAGCCGTGGGTGCGGCGGTGGGCCGACAGCCCCCGCACCGACTGGTAGACCTGGCCGCACAGCTCGCAGGCCAGGAGGCCCCGGGGGGCCCCGGGGGCCTGGGGGTAGGGGTACGCCGCGGGCGGGGGGGAGGACGGGGACGGGCCCCGCCCCCCCATCGCGGCGCCGGCGACGGCGGAGGTGGTGGTGGTGTTGACCTCCGCCAGCTCCCGGAGACGGACGGAGAAGTTGAGGGCCTGCGGGGGGCCGGAGGCCGGGCGCGGGCGGGGGGGCCGGCGGCCGGACGGCTGGAAGGCGGAGGCCAGCGCCTGGCTGAGCTGCCGGGGGTCGAGGGTGGCGGTCTGGTGGCGTTGGAGGGCGTGGCCTCCCCCGCCTCCCCCCTGCTCCTCCTCCCCCTCCTCCCCCTCCTGGTAGAGGCTGAGGGAGTGTGTGTGCTGGGCGTGCTGCAGCAGGGCCCAGGCGGACGGCAGCACGCCGCCACACTGCTGGCAGGAGAAGAACGACGGCTCCTCAGGGTCTGGAGACACACACACACACACACACACACACACACACACACGTTAGTCATGTTGGACTACAGTTCCTGAAGACACAGGCGCATGGGCCCCCCCCCTCCCAGGAGGTAGAGCGGGTCGGCTGGTAACCTGAAGGTTGCCGGTTCGATCCCCGGCTCCTCCTAGCTGGGTGTCGAGGTGTCCCTGAGCGAGACGCCTCACCCTGACTGCTCCTGACCCGCTGGCTGTCGCCCTGCGTGGCTGAGCCCGCCGTCGGTGTGTGCGTGAATCGGTGAATGTTGGGCCGAATTGTTAGGCGCTTTGAGCAGCCACTGGTTAGATAAGCGCGCCATAAATGCAGACCTTTAACCAATTGTAACCATAATGGTTCTTCCAGCAGGGGATTGAATCATTCACCCCCCCCCCAACCCCCTCCGTCCCCCCAAAGCAGACACAAAGACACACAGAACACGGTGAGAGAGATGGACCCTGAAGGAGAATGAAAGGATGAAAAGGCAAGGTCAGGATTGATAAGAACACCACCTTAAGACCAGGGTGGAGGAGGAGGAGGGAGGAGGAGGAGGAGGAGGAGGAGGAGGAGGAGGTGGTGGTGTTTGGGGAGCAGGAGAAAGTGGGTTAGAGGCCGGAGGGCAGGGAGTGAGTGGGAGGCTCTCAGCCTCCAGGAGGAGGAGGAGGAGGAGGAGGAGGAGGAGGAGGAGGTGTGTGTCATGAAGCACATCTGAAGATACGTTCTCCACGAGGACGGCTTCGTCTCCGGGCCGAGAGCCGCTCTCCAATTAAGCTGCAAATTGCTAATTAGCAGAACGGAGAAAACGAAGGCTTTATGCAAATGAGGCACTGACTCAGCCTGCTTGACAAATGAGGCTCTTCTGCATAAATCAAAACGCAGAGGAGAAGATCCCGAACCAGGGGGGGGGGGGGGGGGGGGGGGGGACGACAGTTCTCTTCTTTAGTGGTGAGGGTTCAAAGCGACCGTGGCGTAAGCCTCTTTCATGTCTCCCCCATCAGAGCCCTCAGTATCACTGGAGGGGGAGGAGGAGAGAGATGAAGAACAGAGCAACTGTTTTTCTCTCGCTTTCTCTCTCTCCGTCGAGAGAAAGTAGAGAAGAAAGAGGAACCGTGTCCTTTACCCACACACACAAACACACACAGAAAGAAAGAGTGACTGAGACCAACACAGATGGAGAGACAGACACAGAGACAGACAGAGAGACAGAGAGAGAGAGACAGAGACAGACAGAGAGAGAGACAGAGACAGAGACAGACAGACAGACACAGAGGGAGAGACAGAGACAGACACAGATGGAGAGACAGAGACAGAGACAGGCAGAGAGAGAGAGAGACAGACAGAGAGAGAGAGAGAGAGACAGACACAGAGAGAGAGACAGAGACAGAGAGAGACAGATACAGACAGAGAGATAGAGACAGAGACAGACACAGAGAGCGAGACAGATTAAGAGAGAGAGAAAATGAGAGAGACAGAGAGACAGAGAGACAGAGAGAGAGAAACACAGAGACAGAGGGCGAGAAAGAGAAGGGGGGAAGTTGGGTTGATGTGCAGAAGGGGGCGAGTAGTGAAGAAGAGGATGGTAGGTCAGGGCTCTGGAGAGGAAAAGAAAATGAGATTTAGAAAAAAAAAAAAAGATGATCATTGTACAGGGGGGGGGGGAAACAAAAATATGTCACCCCTTTAGATGGAACAGGGAACCGATCCTCCAACCCGGGACCATCTCAGCCCTCCTCCACCCTCACCCTCCAAATCTGGCCCACGGGGGGTGGGGGGTGGGGGCCTGGAGGGCAGGGGGGCTTTTGTCCCGGGTCCCGGAGTGAAACACAATACCCAGCCGGTCTCTGTGTCCCCACGCCCCCACGCGCCCCCCCTCCCCGGCTCTCAGGGGTTTTGTTGTTGTAAGGATTCCCATTTGGCCTCAGGAAGCACTTGAATATTAAGCAGAAGCAATAACTACTAATTAAACATGCAGATTGGCTGGGAGCACTAACGAGCAGCAGGCGAATCTCTGGTCCCCAGGGAGACAGTGGAGGGGGGGGGGGGGGGGGGGGGGGAGTATGAACTGAAAGAGGGCAGAGGAAGAGAGTGCTGAAGATGGGTGAGGGTCTGAGGGGGGGAGGGGGGGAGAATAATGTAGGGGATGAAAAAATGACAAACAAGGAGAATAAATAAAATGGAATGAGGCAGATGCACACAGCTCCTCGGTAATCCTCGACCGCCCCCTTTTCTTAAACCTCTCTCTCTCTCTCTGTGTCACACACTCGCCCCACAGACACACACTCTGATCACTATCTGCGGCGGAGGGCTGCTTCTTCATCCTCCTCTTCTCAGCGTCAGGAGGATTCTGTCATTTCTGAGATACACTATTTCTTGTTCTGACGGCGGACCTGAAACTACCGGGCGCACACGCTCACTCAGACACACACACACACACACACACACACACACACACACACACACACACACACACACACACACACACACACGGTGTCGGTTTGACAAACGGTCGTGTGAACTTTGTCGCCCGCAGCCAATACTCAGAAGACCTGGTGATCATTTGGTGACGGTTTTATCATTCAACCCAAAGATTGATCAAACCTAGATCATAAATATCCAAGAAATCCGAGCATAAGCGCGCATAACGCACAACTCAATTTTCTAATAAAGAAACTCAGACTCCTTTGCATATTCAAACATTTAAAATCCCCCTGGGGTTATCTCCTCTAGTGGAACAGGCCTCTGGGTCACACACACACACACACACACACACACACACACACACACACACACACACACACACACACACACACACACACACACACACACACACACACACACACACACACACACACACACACACACACACACACACACACAAGCCGGGTGTGCAGCAGACCACCGAGCGTTACACAACGGAAGGAAGTCACACACCAGTGTACACCAGGTTTCTAAACGTCCGCTGGCCGCTCACAGCCTTAGCTCCTCCTCCCCAGCGGCGCCTGGACAAGCAGGCCCCGCCTCCAGACACGCAGGCCCCGCCTCCAGAGTCTGAACATGCCGAACCGATCCCTCTGGGGGACCAGACCGGCTCAGAGGAGGTCTGGGAGACCGAGACCGCTACAGGGACCAGACCGCTACAGGGACCAGACCGCTACTGGGACCAGACCGCTACAGGGACCAGACCAGACCGCTACAGGGACCAGACCAGACCGCTACAGGGACCAGACCAGACCGCTACAGGGACCAGACCAGACCGCTACAGGGACCAGACCGCTACAGGGACCAGACCAGACCGCTACAGGGACCAGACCAGACCGCTACAGGGACCAGACCAGACCGCTACAGGGACCAGACCAGACCTCTACAGGGACCAGACCGCTACAGGGACCAGACCAGACCGCTACAGGGACCAGACCGCTACAGGGACCAGACCAGACCGCTACAGGGACCAGACCGCTACAGGGACCAGACCGCTACAGGGACCAGACCAGACCGCTACAGGGACCAGACCAGACCGCTACAGGGACCAGACCAGACCGCTACAGGGACCAGACCAGACCGCTACAGGGACCAGACCAGACCGCTACAGGGACCAGACCAGACCTCTACAGGGACCAGATCGCTACAGGGACCAGACCGCTACAGGGACCAGACCAGACCGCTACAGGGACCAGACCAGACCGCTACAGGGACCAGACCAGACCGCTACAGGGACCAGACCTCTACAGGGACCAGACCGCTACAGGGACCAGACCAGACCGCTACAGGGACCAGACCAGACCGCTACAGGGACCAGACCGCTACAAGGACCAGACCGCTACAGGGACCAGACCGCTACAGGGACCAGACCGCTACAGGGACCAGACCAGACCGCTACAGGGACCAGACCGCTACAGGGACCAGACCAGACCGCTACAGGGACCAGACCAGACCGCTACAGGGACCAGACCGCTACAGGGACCAGACCGCTACAGGGACCAGACCAGACCGCTACAGGGACCAGACCAGACCGCTACAGGGACCAGACCGCTACAGGGACCAGACCAGACCGCTACAGGGACCAGAACGCAACAGGGACCAGACCGCTACAGGGACCAGACCGCTACAGGGACCAGACCAGACCGCTCGGGGGAGCAGACCCTCAGCCTGATGACACCCCTCGGATTGACGTCAAGTCACTGTTATTTATTTAGCACATTTAAATACAACAGGAGTCGAGCCAAAGCGCTTCACGTTGACAGAAGTCAGGGTTGGGCAGGACAGCTGATGAACGGGGCCCAGGGATACACAGGTCTCGACTACAAAAGAAATGCATAAAATAAGTAGAAATAAATAAATAAAAGTAGTAAGAACAAGGTTAAGGGGGTTAGGTGTTGCTAAAAGCAAGAGTGAAAAGGTACGTCTTTAAATTAGACTTAAAACTGGCAAGGGAGAGACTGTAGAGGACTTGATGTGGGCTGGGAGGGGAGTCCGTAGGTCTGGGCCAGCCCTCGTTTTAAACCGAGTTATAAACAAGGTCAGAGGAGACGAGGGAAGGGAGTGAGGTTAGAGGGAGCAGGGAGAGCCCCCGGCCCGCGCGGGAACAGAACAGGCCTGGGGGGGCGGGGAGGGGGGGTGTTAGTAGGCGACTCAGAAAGCAGCCACAAGGGCTTCGGCAGAAACCGCCTGGACCAGTTAAAGGCGGAACTTCAGATGAGAACGGCACGGCAACACCACAACATGGAAACCCCCCCCCCCCCCCGCCCCCCGCCGCCGTCATGCAGCGACCGCCAGAAAGGAGAAGCAGGGGGCCTCGGGGTCTTTCCCTGGTCCCGGGGCCAGAGACAGACCCCCAGGACCAGAGACCGGGCGCCTGCCCTCCGTTCAGGACACAGAGGGAGGGGGTGGGGGGGGGAGTGTGTTTACCTCCACAAACACACACCTAGGAGACGACCTAGGAGACGGCCGAGGAGTCAAGGAGATGGCGGGTGCTGAGGAGCTCAGGTGCCAGAGCCGCCAGCTCTCGGGGCCCCCCAGGGGCCCCGAGAGCCCTGACGCCTCGCCTTTCCACACAATTAGCCAGCGTGTCGCTAACTCCTGGTAGTCTGCTAGTGGCAACGGCTAGCTAATGAGATGGACTGGGGAGGGGAGGAGGGGGAGGGAGGGGGAGGAGGGGGGAGTAACAGTTGTTTCAGGAACAAGAAGTCGTTGGTGGGGGGTGGGGGGTGGGGGGGGGGGAAGGGAATAAAAACAATGAAGAAAAAAACGGAGTTTCCCGCCCTGCAGCACTCACCTGTCTTATTAGGCTCCGCCTTCAGCACACCATGAAGCCCCGCCCCGCCGCTGACCAATCCCCTCCGCAGCTCGATAAACCCCGCCCCCGCCGGGGGGCCCCCGGAGCGTGCGCTCTGCCGGACGCGGCCGGCGGGCGAGGGGGGCGTGTCTGCGCTGTGGGCGGGGCCACGGGGGGGGCAGCCCCCCTGCTTGTGTTGGATGAAGGCCAGGATGTTGGCCAGGGGGAAGGCCTGGCAGCACTGCCCACAGGTCAGCAGGTCACGGCCCCCCATCGGAGGGGGGGGCGGCGCCCCCTCAGAGGTCACCGCTGGGGAGGTCACCACGCTCTCGCCCGCAGGGGTCTCTGAGAGAGAGAGAGAGAGAGAGAGAGAGAGAGAGAGAGAGAGAGAGAAGACAGAGAGACAGAGAGAGAGAGAGAGAGAGAGAGAGAGAGAGACAGAGACAGAGACAGAGACAGAGACAGAGGGAGAGGGAGAGGGAGAGGGAGAGGGAGAGAGAGAGAGAGAGAGAGAGAGACAGAGACAGAGACAGAGAGAGAGAGAGAGAGAGAGAGAGAGAGAGAGAGAGAGAGAGAGAGAGAGACAGCGAGAGAGACGGAGACAGAGACAGAGACAGAGACAGAGAGAGAGAGAGAGAGAGAGAGAGAGGGAGAGGGAGAGAGAGAGAGAGAGAGGGAGAGGGAGAGGGAGAGGGAGAGGGAGAGGGAGAGAGAGAGAGAGAGAGAGAGAGAGAGAGAGAGACAGAGACAGAGAGAGAGACAGCGAGAGAGACGGAGACAGAGAGAGAGAGAGAGACAGAGACAGAGAGAGAGACAGCGAGAGAGACGGAGACAGAAACGGAGACAGAGAGAGAGAGAGAGAGAGAGACAGAGAGAGAGACAGCGAGAGAGGGAGAGAGCGAGAGAGAGAGTTAGAGAGTTAGAGAGAGAGAGAGAGTTAGAGACCGAGACCGACCAAAAGAGAGAACCAGGGCAAGTCAGAGAGAGCGAAAGAGACACAGAACAGAGAGAGCGAGAGAGACCAGGAGAGAGACAGTGAGTCAGAGGCCGAGAGAGAGAAAGACCAAGAGAGGGGGAGCAAGAGAGAGTAGATGAATATAGTGATCGGCTAAACATGTCCAGAAACTCGTCAGACATCAGTGACTCAGGGAGCCGTTGTGTCTCCAGCGGTCCGGTGGTAAATCACCTGATAGTGAGAAGTAACACCAGCACACGACGGGTACGAAACTATACTAACTCAGCCCGGTGCTTCAGTGGAAAGTGAAGTTAACACTTCACTTTCAGCCCCCCCCCCCCGCTCAGCATCCACCAGGCCGCGGTCAGGCTGACCACTTCCTCTAACCGCCCCGATAACATCAGCTCTCTGCTGGGTGGAGAGGAGCCAAACTAGTCTCACTGCCCGCAGATCACCGACGACAGCGTCAGGTGGGAATAACGTCTGAAACGAACACAACATTGACCCCACACACACACACACACACACACACACACACACACACACACACACACACACACACACACACACACACACACACACACACACACACACACACACACACACACACACACACACACACACACACACACACACACGTTTGGGCCCGCTAAACTATGTCCAACCTCTTTTCATGAGTGACATGAGGCCAGAACTACAAGGGGGGGGAAGTACACGCGCGCAATCACCGAGATCTCGACCAGCGAGGTTTAGCGGCGCTAACACGAACCACGGTCCTCAACTTAACTGTTTAGCTGTTCACACTTAAAGTAAGGGGGTCCTATCTCTTCCCGGTAGTCGATGTCCTCATAGGTTCTTCAGAAGGGTCGTGACTCAGAGCGGTTGCCCAACGCGGTCTAACACACCTTGACGTCTGGACGCGAGCCACCTGCCCGGGTAATACACGGAACAGGACAGGTACAGACAGTACAGTGGGAAGGTTCATCTCGCCAGTGGTTACTCAGAAATGTCACCTTTCCTGTTTCAGGGCTGTGCTGTTTGTGCAGACATGCAAGGCGCGGTTGCACACACACGCACACACACACACACACACACACGCGCACGCATACACGCACACACAGAGCAGTCAGGTACTGTGGTCAGACTCCGCACGCATCGTTGGCCTCGCTAAGACATAACACGCAGGGAGTTTCATAATCACACGTCCTACTTAGAGGAGAACCATCGTCGCTGTGCTTCAGAACGGTTCACTTCTGGTGCTCTTCTAGTTCGGTCAGATCACGAGAGGGTCCACTAGCGGACAGGCAGTTGGTTAATTACGACCTCGTCCAGTAAAGTCAACAACAAGATAAACATACTTTCTCACACACACACACACACACACACACACACACACACACACACACACACACACACACACACACACACACACACACACACACACACACACACACACACACACACACACACACACACACACACACACACACGACAAAGTAACCTGCGGAAAAGTATATTGATGTTCCTGACCGGACATATCTAACTAACGCAGACATTAATTTAATTAGTTTTGATTTAAACATCATGCGGGAAAGCGGTCTCCGAAGCGCCCTACTGTTATTAACAACCAGTACTTACACTGAATTAAGTGGAACATTTCTCCGTATATTTAACTCTACACTTCCTTACCTTCAATTGCACTCAGGTGCTGCGGTCGGCTGCCGAGTTTGCGCCGGGACATGATGTGTTGGGGGATCAGGGATCAAGGTTCGACCTGGACCCGCTGGACCCGGACCCGTTTATGGAGCCTGCTCTGCAATCTACCGATCTACGTTCACACACGCTACCGACACACGAGCAGACGACACGGACGCGATCGGGACCTGCAATGAGCCAGGCAGTGTTCAAGTTCACGCTTTCCCCGGCAGCCGAGGAGAGGGGCGACGCAAGCACCGCCCGCCGCCCCCACCCTCTGACCTGGACCCGCCCCCTCCCAACACAAGCACCGCCCGCCACCCCCCCCCCCCCCCCGGCCCCGCCCCCTTCCCCTAACCTCGGCCCCGCCCCCTCCCAAACTCATCCTCCTCTGCCCCTGAAGTGTGTGAAGCGCTTCACGTTTACGAAGAACACCGAGACGGCCCCATTATCATCAGATAGTGGACAGGAAGGTGCCGTAGGTGATGAATGCAGACGGCCATGCTTGTGGGAAGATATTTCTTCGCGGAAGTGTGTATTCACAAACACAATTTCGAAACCAGTGCGGCTTTCACCGCTTCTGTTCGATGCGGACAGGAGTGGCCTGTCACCTGGATTTTCACCCATGGAGAAGCAAATTCTCGCATTGACAGGAACAATACAATTAAGTTTGTGTTCAGTGTCTCAAGGCTAAGCAGTGGTTTATGGTGATACACGACGAGACACGTTAAACACGCGTGTAGTGGAACATAATGTTGTGGCCAATATGAATCGTGTTTGGCGCCCCCGTGTGGTGAAACCAGGTATCGCTGACCGTTTAAATTGACGTAGACGAGAGAGTAGAAAAAAAAAAAGGCGCAGTAAGTTTCGTTCAAGACCAATTTATTGGAAAATGTACGACGTACAACATCATATTGTGGGAAAACCCATGATTGGATGGATTATAGAAAAAAAAAAAGGATCAAACATTAAATTATTTGCATTAAATTGACCAGAACTCTTTACTCTTCTCTAGTAGATGTAAGGTTGTCAAGAAAAACTAATAATTTGATGTGACCTGTTTGTAAGAGCCCCTGTTCTATAGGCGGACCCAGAGGGGAGGGGGTTCAGCATCACCTGACGGTCCAATGACACATCAGCGTTGGTGGACATGAACCTACCGGGCAGTGACCAGGCCCAGTGTCCAATCAGATGCTTCTCCCACCAGACTAAAGAACATATGCTGCCCCCCCCCCCACCTCTCTCCGGTGTGTGAGCTCATAGTTAAGACACGATACACATAATAGTTCCATAGGATCTACGGCTTGAGAAGCAGCGAACCAGAAGGAGTCTCAGCCATTCAGCCGGTCCCCTCGCCAATCAGCCCGCCCCCAGCCCTCTCCCAGCCAATCAGCCCGCCCCCAGCCCTCTCCCAGCCAATCAGCCCGCCCCCAGCCCTCTCCCAGCCAATCAGCCCGCCCCCAGCCCTCTCCGAGCCAATAAGCCCGCCCCCAGCCCACTCCTAGCCAATGGGCTCGTCCTCCCTCCGGTGGGCGGTCCAGCCCTGTGGTTCCTGGGCTGGCAGGTAGGTGGTGCTGTAGAGCAGGTCTCTGCTGTCAGTACCTGTGGTACGGACTCCTGGAGCGGGAACGAGACCTCCTGCTGCTACAGGAGACACCAGGGAGACTGTTACACACACACACACACACTGCTACACACACACATACACACAGCTATAGGAAACACCAGGGAGGCTGAGGAGTGGCACACACACACTGCTACACACACACACTGCTATAGGAGACACCAGGGAGACTGTTACACACACACACTGTTACAGACACACACAAACATGAGTGACACATGCACACTGCTACACACACACACACACACACACACACACACACACACACACACACAGTAGGCAAAACACACAGCGACAGACAGACACACACTGCGAGAGACAGTCAGACAGACACTGCAACAGACAGACAGACTGTGACCGAAAGACAGACAGCCACACACCGGGATAGACAGACAGATACACAGCCAGCCACCGAAGAACACACACACACACAAACACACTTTAGAACCCACACAAACCCACTGAAAAACAGCCACACACAGACCAGCTCTACTGGATCCATCTCACTGTGTTGTGTGACCTCCAGTGTGAAACAGACTGGAGGTCACACAACCCACCAGCAGGGAGCCCTGAGACGAGCCCCATTCCTCTGAAACAGGGCTAGTGTGGGGTGCTGTTGGTGCTCCCCCTGGTTCAACGCACGGCCCAGAGCAGCGTAACGTACCTTCTGGAAGAGCTGTGGTCACGGCCTGAGGGGCAGAGAGGGAGAGGGAGAGGGAGAGGGAGAGGGAGAGGGAGAGGGAGAGAGAGAGAGAGAGGGAGAGAGAGGGAGACACGTTAAACACAACAACATGTATCATCGCTAGCTAACTGGGTCACGGTTCCACTAGCTTGCTGAGCCTGTAACATTGAACCAGCTCCCGGTTTCCCCGTTAGTAGCTTAGCACGCCGCTGCCGCACCGCGGCAGGGCGTCTGGCCTGCGTGGTCGTCTGATGGAACACCGCCGCCATCAGTAGACCCAGGGATTAAAGTGAAAAAAAATCTTCTGACTGAAATTTTATTCGCGCTACAGCCAAGTCACGTGCAGTGTGTGAAACATGTTCCAGGTTAGGTTACTTGACACCTGCTTAAGAAATACAAATGTATAAGACGTCAGCACCAAATGCAGCCATCACGTTTAAATGCTCGACCAATACTGTTTTACAGGAGGAGGATTTTAAACAGCTGTTCTTTTGCATCTATTGCAATTTTTTTGTTGTCTTTTCAATTAGACTCCAAGATTTTTTTTTTGCAAAGCTTGTCTCATATTTTACTCTCTAAAAAAGGCTTGCCATCGTTCCCCGTTTCCGTCAGCCATGCCCATCTCCATTTATTTTTTTGTGTTTTATCAATATCCGATACATCAGAGCCGTCAATCATTATAAGGGAGTTCATACTAGCTTAACTTTCGCTCTGACACTCAACACTAACACAACAAAGAGACGTAAGATGTGGCGCAAAAATGGTGTGTGTATATATATACATTTGTATATAATATATTTAATATATAATCAGGATGTACATTAAAATGCTTGTGTTTTCAGTCAATTTTAACGGTAGACCTTTTAAATACTCACTATATAATTTGACAATTTTACCGGCGTTGACGTATGACGACATAATACACGCGTGTATTATGTCCATGTTCGAAACTGCATACTACCGTACTGCCGACTACATACTGCGCGGTATGTACTGTATACTGCATACTGAATGTGGGATTCAGTATGCAGTATACAGCAGACCGACTGCACCGCAGTATACAGTATGCAAGTTTCCCAGAATGCATTTCGCGGCAGCGGTAGCGGCAAAGCTGTTTTAATTCTCGCTTCAGTGCTGTTAATACATCACTTTCTTAAGTTTTAATATTTTTTTATGCGAGAAAGTACCTATTTAGATCCTTAATATGCGATTAGTTTATCCAAATGACGCCTGTTTGTAAATTTGTCCCGACGTTATCGGAGATGTGAAGTGGCCTCTGTGAACTCCAAATGACGGAAATCCGTCGTAGCGACGGAGAACTTTAATCCATCAGTAGACCCTCGCTCCAGAGACGACTCGACGGGTCACGGCGTTGAGGCCGCTGTTCAACGAGCTCTACCGAGAGGCGCCCGCTGATCCACACACAGCAGCCCCTATACTGTAACCCTTCCCCATTTTAACAAAGATATGAGACAACAAACAAAGGAGCCATTGCTCGCGCTTCCAGAGGAAGAACTCAACCGCCGAACAACAGGTCCGACGGGATTCTCTCGGCCGCGGTGACCAGGGCGTCTTACCATATTTGGACGGGGAGGGGGAGTGGCTCTGGCGGCCATATTGTTTCTCCCACTCGTCCCTCTCCTTCTCGCGCCTCTCTCGTTCCCTGGGGACAGAGAGAGAGGCTCAGCAACAAGCACGCACACGCACGCACGCACACACACGACGCACACGCATGCAAAGGCTAGCTACGTTTTATTGCGCATCTGATGACAACTTTTTTTCCAAATGGCTTAAATATAGGGCGGGGCAATGATTACAAGTTTTAATCGCATAGTATAAGTGAGTTAACCCGTGATTTATCGCATTTTTTAAAATATATTTTATATCCACTCCAATTGAAGTTTGATGAGATTATCAAATGGAATGACTCATTATCATTCAGACCAAATGTAAGCAAAAACTAGAACAAGAGATCTTGGGGGAATTTTATTGACTCATTCAGTGTGGGTTGATTATGAAATTTACGGAAAACCACAGATATGTGAATTGTCACTTACTGAAAGTGTAATTGAATGTAAAGTAAGTGGAACTAAAAAACGAATATGATTTCTGATATGAATGTTGACATTCTGTGGGCAAAACCAGAGAGTAAACCAAAAGTAACCAAAGTAAAAAGAAAAGAAAAGAGAATGTATTAAAAGCGTTAAAATAAGATTGCGTTAACGCATAATTAACAAGTTAACTTGCCCAGCCCTACTTAAATGTGATGTCTTCATATCGTACCGCATACTGTATTATATTAGGACTTAATACAGTTTTAAGTGTATGTATGTGTGGTATTATTTATTGGCGTTTTATTCTATAGCACTGTAAAGCACATTGTAACCTTGTCGTGAAAGGTGCTGTACTAATAAAGTTATTCTTGGTCTTAGCAGAAGTAGAGGGAGTTGGTATCAATAGACTCACTTCATGCGTATCTTGCGCGCCATGGCCCGCAGCTCTCCTTCCCGTTCCTGTCAACGGAGGAAATGAGAGGCAGTAGGGGTGCTTTAAAAAAACAGTTTCCAGACAGACAGACAGACAGACAGACAGACAGACAGACAGGCTCACAGCTATAGAAGCACAGACACACAGCCTGCCGGACACAGCCTCTGACTGACAGACAGACACCGACAAACAGACAGACAGACAGACGGACAGACAGACAGGCAGGCAGGCAGACACGTAGACAGGCAGACACGTAGACAGTCAGGCAGGCAGGCAGGCTCCCACACCTGTCTCTTGTTCTCCTGGTTCTGGATCTTGGCCTGAGCTGCCTTCTTATCCGCCTTGGCTGCAGGAGGAGAACTCAGTTAGTCATAACAGAGGACTGAGGTCCTCCACACTGAGCTAGTTTAATCTAGGTTAGTCATCACAGAGTACTGAGGTCCTCCACACTGAGCTAGTTTAATCTAGGTTAGTCATCACAGAGTACTGAGGTCCTCCACACTGAGCTAGTTTAATCTAGGTTAGTCATAACAGAGGACTGAGGTCCTCCACACTGAGCTAGTTTAATCTAGGTTAGTCATAACAGAGTACTGAGGTCCTCCACACTGAGCTAGTTTAATCTAGGTTAGTTATAACAGAGTACTGAGGTCCTCCACACTGAGCTAGTCTAATCTATGTTAGTCATAACAGAGTACTGAGGTCCTCCACACTGAGCTAGTTTAATCTAGGTTAGTTATAACAGAGTACTGAGGTCCTCCACACTGAGCTAGTTTAATCTAGGTTAGTTATAACAGAGTACTGAGGTCCTCCACACTGAGCTAGTCTAATCTAGGTTAGTCATAACAGAGTACTGAGGTCCTCCACACTGAGCTAGTCTAATCTAGGTTAGTCATAACAGAGTACTGAGGTCCTTCACACTGAGCTAGTTTAATCTAGGTTAGTCATCACAGAGTGAGGTCCTTCACACTGAGCTAGTTTAATCTTGGTTAGTCATAACAGAGTACTGAGGTCCTTCACACTGAGCTAGTCTAATCTAGGTTAGTTATAACAGAGTACTGAGGTCCTTCACACTGAGCTAGTTTAATCTAGGTTAGTCATCACAGAGTGAGGTCCTTCACACTGAGCTAGTTTAATCTAGGTTAGTCATCACAGAGTGAGGTCCTTCACACTGAGCTAGTCTAATCTAGGTTAGTCATAACAGAGTACTGAGGTCCTTCACACTGAGCTAGTTTAATCTAGGTTAGTCATAACAGAGTACTGAGGTCCTTCACACTGAGCTAGTCTAATCTAGGTTAGTTATAACAGAGTACTGAGGTCCTCCACACTGAGCTAGTCTAATCTAGGTTAGTCATCACAGAGTACTGAGGTCCTCCACACTGAGCTAGTCTAATCTAGGTTAGTCATCACAGAGTGAGGTCCTCCACACTGAGCTAGTCTAATCTAGGTTAGTCATCACAGAGTGAGGTCCTTCACACTGAGCTAGTTTAATCTAGGTTAGTCATCACAGAGTACTGAGGTCCTCCACACTGAGCTAGTCTAATCTAGGTTAGTCATCACAGAGTGAGGTCCTTCACACTGAGCTAGTTTAATGTAGTTTAGTCATCACAGAGTGAGGTCCTCCACACTGAGCTAGTCTAATCTAGGTTAGTCATCACAGAGTGAGGTCCTCCACACTGAGCTAGTCTAATCTAGGTTAGTCATCACAGAGTGAGGTCCCTCACACTAAACTAGTTTAATCTAGTTTCAGGTTTCTACAGTTCCCCCAAAAACGGAAAAGAAAGTTTTTAAGAAAAAAGAAACGCTTCACACATCCTGAGCACCTCTGCGTACCAAATGTCCAGACAGGGGTGTGTGTGTGTGTGTGTGTGTGTGTGTGTGTGTGTGTGTTCACGTGTGTGTATGTGTGTGTGTGTACTCACACTGCCTGTTGAGGGCCTTCTGCATGCGAATCTTCAGCTTCTCCTGGGGGGTCATCTTGGGCTGTGGAGGACAGACCGATCAGCCAGGGCCCGCAGTGAGTCAGTGAGCATGTGTGTGTGTGTGTGTGTGTGTGTGTCGGCCTGCGTGCGTGCGTGCGTGTGTGGGTGAGAGCAGGAGGAGAATCGCAGTCCAACAGTAACAGTTGTGTCAGCGTGAGGAGGAGGAGGATCCAGGACGGTTGAACGGGTCACGGCCGCCCGTCTGACGGAGAGAGAGCGTTACGCCGCCAGCGCTGCAGCTGCTCTGCAACCGCCAGGAAGCTCCCCTCCGTGTGTGTGTGTGTGTGTGTGTGTGTGTGTGTGTGTGTGTGTGTGTGTGTAAAAGGTGAAGCGGTTGAGGAGCAAAACAAGAACAAGTTCAGGTCTGTTGACTTCAGAGACCAGAACACAGCCTGGGGGGGGGGGTCACCTGGTCACCTGACCTCCTGGCCCCTCCCACTAGGGGGGGGTCACCTGGTCACCTGACCTCCTGGCCCCTCCCACCAGGGGAGGCCGTCATTAGTTTCACTGTTTGGAGTGAAGCCGTTTACGAATACATATTTGCCTTTCAAGCAACCTATATGCAAATGAGCCGTGTTGTTTTGTCGGCTGGGGAGGGCGTGTCTGGAGCGCTGAGCGCTCTGAGACGAGCCCAGACCGCCCAGAGTCACGTAGGCTAGGACAGGACCCCATGCTGGGACAGGACCCCATGCTGGGACAGGACCCCGGGCTGGGACAGGACCCCGGACTGGGACAGGGCCCCGGGACCGGCCCTCCAGCACCCGGCGCGACCGCAGGGAGGAGCTGCTGCTCACATAGTTCACACATGAGGGAACACGACCCGCCGTTACAGGGCTGGGGGCCTACTGGTGACAGCCTTACTGGTGACAGCAGGGGTCAACAGGTAGGACCACACACACACACACACACACACACACACACACACACACACACACACACACACACACACACACACACACACACACACACACACACACACACACACACACACACACACACACACACCTCAAGAATGATCTGGAAACCTGGTCCTAAACCCCTAACAACCCTGGTGTGATACCATTGGTCCCTTCTGCCCTGGGACAGCAGGGGGGCGTGGCCTGTCAGAGGTGAGGGGGCGTGGCCTGTCAGAGATGAGGGGGCGTGGCCTGTCAGAGATGAGGGGGCGTGGCCTGTCAGAGCTGAGGGAGGCATGGACCTGAGCAACAGAACCCAGCTGGATCATATTCTTACTGACTTTGGAAGCTCCAGACTCTTTACCGCACGGAGTGTCAGGCCTGGGGGGGAGAGAGAGAGAGAGGGAGAGGGAGGGAGAGAGAGACAGAGAGAGAGAGAGAGAGAGGAGGGAGACAGAGAGAGAGAGACAGAGAGAGACAGAGACAGAGACAGAGAGGAGAGAGGGGTAAGAGAGGAGGGAGAGGAGAGAGAGAGGAGAGAGGGTTAGTGGACTTGGTGAGTTGTGTCCACCGTGGGCTGATACCAGGCCCGGTGAATGACTCTCAGGATAATAACCAACAGCATGCGTGAGTAAAGGATTTCCTCTCTCTCAGGACAAGGGGTGGATCCGTCTCATGGACAGAACCCTAAACCCGTTTTAAATCAGCTGCCATGCTCCGATGGTATCGGGCCGTTTAACCAAATCAAATCAGACAAAGTTTGCTACATTTCGGTTAGTTTTAAGCCATAGTTTCGCCGTACTTTGAAAAGGCAGCTCTGATGGAGCGCTCATCATCATTAGGAAGCAGCGCGACAACAGTACGGTAACTATGGTAACAGCATCCGTAACCACGGGGACGAGGAGGACCGCCCTTCTTACTTCCTTAGCTTGTCGAGGCCGCCCGAGGTCAGGGACCCCCTGTGGGAGTGGGAGGGGGAGGGGCTCCGGGGGGGTCGGGAGGGGGAGGGGGAGGGGCTGGGGCTGCTGCTTCCTCCCCGCCGGTGGCCCCCGGAGCTCCGCCCCCCGTGCCTGGAGGCGGCCCTCTGCCTGGAGCCGGAGCGGGACCTGGAGGGGGGGTCAGAGACAGGGGGGGGGGGGGGGTCAGAGACAGTGGGGGGGGGGGGAGACATTGGGTGTGTATTTATACGCTTGACTAAATACACGCACACACACCGTACACACACACACAGACCAACCACGGTCCAGTGCTCATATTTTGGGCGAACGTGTACTGTACCGTACAGTACTATACAGTACTGTACAGTATAGTACTGTACGGTACCGTACAGTACTATACAGTACTGTACAGTATAGTACTGTACGGTACCGTACAGTACTATACAGTACTGTACAGTATAGTACTGTACGGTACCGTACAGTACTATACAGTACTGTACAGTATAGTACTGTACGGTACCGTACAGTACTATACAGTACGGTATAGTACTGTACGGTACAGTACGGTACGGTACTGTACAGTACGGTACAGTACTGTACGCTACAGTACTGTACGGTACCGTACAGTACTATACTGTACAGTATAGTACAGTATAGTACAGTACTGTACAGTACTATACAGTACTGTACCGTACAGTACTGTACGGTATAGTACAGTACAGTACTATACAGTACTGTACGGTACGGTACAGTACTGTACCGTACAGTACTGTACCGTACAGTACTATACTGTACAGTACTGTACAGTACTGTACTATACTGTACTATACTGTACAGTACTGTACAGTACTGTACTATACTGTACTATACTGTACAGTACTGTACAGTACTGTACAGTACTGTACTATACTGTACAGTATAGTACTGTACGGTACCGTACAGTACTGTAGCGTACAGTACTGTACCGTACTGTACAGTACCGTACCGTACTGTACCGTACAGTACTATACCGTACAGTACTGTACAGTACTGTACTTGTAAAATGCAGTCGTCAATTGGTGTCATGGGTTATTTCATACATCATCACAACCAAAATTTGGAATTTATCAAATAAATTACAGATAAAAGTATTCAAAATTGGATATGAGGATGAAATCTGACGCATAGTCTCAGTGTTAGAAACGGATAAAATAATTGACGTCTGTGGTTCTATATGGGCTGGGGCGATCATGTTGAAAGACAATAGCTTGCGCCAACACAAAAAAATTCGGAACTGTGAACTTAGTAGAAATATCGAATTATGAACTGAAGTGGTTCATTCTCAAATGTGTGAGCTGGTCTTTGAACTAGAGAGTGAAGAGAGTGAACTCTCCCAACGCTGCCGCCGTCCGTCCGCTCACCTGGTCTGCCGGCGGCCGGAATACCGCCTCTTGTCCCGCTCTCTGTCCCGCTCCCGCTCTCTGTCCCGCTCCCGCTCTCTGTCCCGCTCTCGGTCGCGCTCCCGCTCCCTCTCTCTGTCGCGCTCCCGCTCCCGGGACCGCGACGGCGTGCGCTCCCGCCTCCTCCAG
The DNA here is from genome assembly GCF_902167405.1 of Gadus morhua. Classification (NCBI taxonomy): domain Eukaryota; kingdom Metazoa; phylum Chordata; class Actinopteri; order Gadiformes; family Gadidae; genus Gadus; species Gadus morhua. The sequence goes on from NC_044063.1 coordinate 2,163,332, forward strand.
GAGCCGCCGCTGCCGTTCCCCCCTCTGGCTCCGCCCTTCGACCCGGAGCGCCGCCGGGAGGGGGAGGGGGAGCGCGTGCGGGAGCGCCGTCCGTCCCGCCCCCCGCTGCCCCGCCCCCGCCGCGCTCGCCGCGAGCGTGAGGACGAGCGGGAGGAGGAGCGGGAGGAGGAGCGCGAGGAGGAGGACGGGGAACGGCTGGAGGACGACCTTCGTCTCCTGGGCGGGGGGGGGGAGGAGACACGGGGACTTTAGCGACACGGGGTCAAAGGGCAACGCCAGGGGTCAGAGGTCAGAGCGGAGAGGGGAACCCGAGTCTGGTAACGCTCGGTTCACACATCAACGTACAAACACTGACAGGTCAAAGGTGGGCGGTGGCATCGTGCATCGAGAGCATTACATCACATTCAGTGTATTCAGAGGCTACCGCTAACGCTCTGGGCCTCGAGGCGGCCGGGGGGGCGGGCAACAATATGACTGACGGGAGAAAGCAACCAATGAGAAGCCAGGAAGGGGAAAGTTACCGACCGGGAGCCCCTGCTATGACCTGCAGGGTGCTGCGAGTGGACGGGGGCGTGGCTAGAGCTTGGAGGAGCCGCCGCCGCCGCAACCGCCGCCGCCGCCGCCGCCGCCGCCGCCGCCGCCGCTGCAGCCGCCGCCGCCGCCGCCGCCTCTTCGTCGCTCCCCCCGAAGCTGGTGATGAAGGTGATCTTCTCCGGACCTGGGGAGCGAGACCGCGACCGCGACTCAGAGTCGGACTCCGACTCCGGCCTGGGGGGGGGAGACGTCAGGGTCGTTAACTAACCTAGACTAATTGAACTCGTTAGGAGTCTGTCTGTCCGTCAACTAGGTGAGATTTTGATTGGATGAGCAGCTCTACAGAAATCAGCCAATCAAGCAATCAGCCAATCACAGACAGGCAGGTTTTAACGGGCAATGCAGTAGTTTGAATAATGCACCTTTAAACAAACTAAAGACAGTCACAGCGAGTCTGAGCTGAACTAAATGCAAACCAAAAGCAAAGGCCAGCTTACCTCTTGTAGGGGTCGTACGTGGGACTGTCCCTCCTGGCGTAGCTGTGGGTGAGAGGCAGAGAGCAGAATACAGGTTGATGGATGTACCCACTGATGGGTGATGGACCAGAGCCACTCGTTAACTCGCATTAAAACGCAGGTCTTTGCTCCGAGTTGGGAAAGTTTTGGAAAATAATATTTGGGATTTTGAATGTGGCTTTTGGCCTGAATCTAGAACCAAGCCCTTTAAAAGCTATATTTGGGGTAAGAGGTAATGAAACTGCGATAGCCATTAGCGAGAATATTTGATTGCTTTTTCAACTCTGATTGCTCGAAGGAGAATACTTTGGAATGGAAATCCCAATTACCACCTAAGGCATCAGCGTGGCTTTCTGATATGATGTTTCTAAAAAATGTAAAAGCTAAATACTTTCTTAAAGGATCAACCAAAAGATTCTACCAAGTCTGGGACCCTTCACTGGTTTATTTAGACAAACTTGAAACTTTCCCCTCTCTCATTAGCGAATAAGCTTCAATGTAAAGCACAAATACGTTCATCATAGGAGAAAGTATTTTATAATTTTTTTGTTTTTGCACGGCACAAGGAATTGTTAGGGTTGGATGGGGTTTATAAAAATATAAAAATGAAATTGTTAAAATGCAACAATTCTTGTCACATTGTACCTTGTCGCTAAAATAAGTTGAACCACTGTAAAATATTACAACTAACAAACAATAAGGATCCATGAGAATGACCCACTGGATGGTTCAGACCCCCTCACCTGGGCGGGCTGATCTGCCGTCCCTTCAGCCGCTTCTCCCTGAACTCCCTCCTCTGTCGCCGGGAGCGACGGCCCTGGGGGTCGCCATGGAGACAGAGCAGCGTTAGCCCACAGACAAGACAACGCGGTGTGCGGGTGCCCAGGGGCGCAACGGCAGAGGGGGGGGGGGGTCCTACCGAGTACATGGCCTTCTCCGCCTCCAGGGCCTTGGCGTGCTTGATGGCCTCCACCTCCTCCTTGTCCTTCCTCAGCATCCTGGGAACACGTCACCATGGTTACACGTCACCATGGTTACACGTCACCATGGTTACACGTCACCATGGTTACACACCGCTCACGCTCAGCTCACCTCCCCTCCCTTTAACGTTTTCTTTCAACGCTCCGCGATCGTTCAGAGGTCAGAGTTCGTTGGCGTCAGCGCTGAGCCGTTAATATTTATCAAATGTATGTGAACTAAATGACACCACTTTAATAGAACTGTTCAAATCTGACACTGATTTATGCGTAATTATTATAGTAAATACGGCGTTCACGTTACGATCATTAAACAACCATTATATAACCATTTGTCAGATTTTGCGTTTGTGAACATCTTTACTGTACCGACGGCGGTATATTATCGTTTCTCTTTCTCCTACCAAATGTACTTATTGCAAGTCTCTAGATAAAAGCGTCCGCTAAGCGCCCTGAGTGTAAATGTAAACAGAACACTGCGGCGGCAAAACAAGCGCCCACCTGACGAAGTCTCCTTCTGCCATGCCGTAGGGGGTGGCCATCTTATTCAGGTCCAGCTCCTGTTCGATGTTCAGCTCGTCCACATCCACCTCCACGTCTACACACCCACACCCACACCCACACCCACACACACACACACACAGAGGCATCTACGGTAAATGGTCTGCATGCATACAGCGCTTTTCTAACCAGTGGCCACTCAAAGCACTTTACAATACAATGTTGCCTCACATTCACCCATTCATTCACACACTGACGGCGGAGTCAGCCCCGCAGGGCGACAGCCAGCAGGTCAGGAGCAGTCAGGGTGAGGCGTCTCGCTCAGGGACACCTCGACACCCAGCTAGGAGGAGCCGGGGATCGAACCGGCAACCTTCAGGTTACCAGCCGACCCGCTCTACCTCCTGAGCCACGTGCCGCCCAAAATGCTTTATACTACGCATCCACGTTACTTCAGAGTCACTCAAACCAATGCTTCCTGACCGATATCTGGGATGCCTTCGTCCTCCTCTGATTCCTCCTCCTCAGAGTTCTCCTCGTCCTTGTCTGAGGTGGGCTCGGGTTCCTCCACTGTGCTGTCCTCGTATGTGTAGCCAATGGTGGCCTTCTTCTCCGCCAGCCTAGCAAATACACACTTCTGATTGGTATGGAGCCCTGTATACATACGCTTACTGGCATGGAGCCCAATATACATTCATACGTCTTATTGGTATGGAGCCATAAATGCATACATAGGTCCAAAGAATCAATACACTGAATTTATAAATATTCTTTCAACATATATCATTCAATACAATTTGAAAACGACATATTTGAAACAAGTCATAGGTTTGTTAAAAAAAATATTTAACCTAAAAAAGATATTTCAATACATGATGCATCAATAATCGCTATATATAATAGCCCAGTGAGAAGTGATGGCAGAATGAGGTCATTCCATAAAGAGCACTTTTCCAAACACTCACTTTTTCTTTTCGTCTTCGTTTGGTCGTGGCAGGCCACCGTAGAGCTCGTCCAGGTAGATCTGGTACAGGCACTGCTCTTCAGAGACTGGAGAGGGACAACAGGGGGTCAACAGGGGGTCAGGGGAACACAGAACAACCAGCAGCTAACAGCTAGCTAGGACAGCCATCACCAGCCTGATGAACAACAGCTAGCTAGGACAGCCATCACTAGCCTGATAAACAGCTAGCTAGGACAGCCATCACTAGCCTGATAAACAACAGCTAGCTAGGACAGCCATCACCAGCCTGATGAACAACAGCTAGCTAGGACAGCCATCACTACTCTGCTAAACAACAGCTAGCTAGGACAGCCATCACTATCCTGATGGAAACAACAGCTAGCTAGGACAGCCATCACAACTCTGCTAAACAACAGCTAGCTAGGACAGCCATCACTACTCTGCTAAACAACAGCTAGCTAGGACAGCCATCACTAGCCTGGTGGAACGGCTGAGGTGTCATTGCAGAGTTATGCACTTACAATTGATTTTATGAAACTATGTAAAAATTTACTGACTCTTCAAAAATGTCAAACGTTGGAAATGTGCTCTAAGGGAGATGAGGAGCAGAGTGTTTATTCTATGCAGTCAGACTGGAGAGAGCTGGAAACTGCTGAATCCTGCCTATCGATCCTTCAAGGTATCTGAGGCGGTGACAGAAGCAGAAAGCAGCCGGACTCACTGGTGGCGAAGTCGTTCTGCACCAGTCCTCGGTAGCGTTCGTAGTTACACTTCCTCTCGTCTGACTCCTGGTCGGGGCTGCTGCAGGAGACACCACACAGTGACGTCATTAACAGGTGATCGGAAAAACTATAAACATAAGATAAAGATAAATTATACAATATCTTGCAGCGCACGCACACGCACAATACTAGAGTCAATAAAATGCCGTATATCGTTTTCACACTAAACAGCCAATCCCAGTGTTACAGACGTATGGAGCAGAGGCGGGGGGGGGGGGGGGGCTACACCTGGGACTCACCTGCTGCTGAGCAGGGGGGGGGTGTAGGTGGGGATGTAGTCCAGGTGGGCCCTGACGTCGAACCTGTCAATCATGTTGTTGGCGTCTCCTTGCCACGGCATCCTGGGGAGAAAGAGGACGGAAATAAACTAATGAACAGGGCTGCTTCCATAAGGGCCCCACAAGGGGGGGGGGGGGTGAGTGAGTGAGTGAGTGAGTGAGTGCCTTTGAGTGCGTGTGTGAGTGTGTGTGTGAGTGCGTGTGTGAGTGAGTGAGTGAGTGAGTGAGTGAGTGAGTGAGTGAGTGAGTGAGTGAGTGAGTGAGTGAGTGAGTGAGTCTGTGAGTGAGTGAGTGAGTGAGTGAGTGAGTGAGTGAGTGAGTGAGTGAGTGAGTGAGTGAGTGAGTGAGGGTGTGAGTCAGTGAGTGAGTGAGTGAGTGAGTGAGTGAGTGAGTGAGTGAGTGAGGGTGTGAGTGAGTGAGTGAGTGAGTGAGTGAGTGAGTGAGTGAGTGAGGGTGTGTGAGCTCACATGTTGATGGGGCTCTCAGCAGCCAGGGCCACGGCCGGGTCCAGGTGGATCTTGTAGGCTCGGCCATGGACCTGGAGGAACTGGGCAGGGTCCTTTTTCTGTGAGATGAACAGAGAGGAGAGCGCTGAGGGAAGGACCTCCCACACCGGGGCCACGCCCACATGGGGACACGCCCACACCGGGGACACGCCCACTGGGGGACACCAATACCGGGAAACTGTTCATACAAAACTCCCTCTGCTGTTAAAACTAAGTAAAAAACTACATGAAAAAAATATTATATTCCAACTAGGGTTTTCCTTACAACATTTAATTTAATTAATTTAGTTTTTCTGCGAGGACCTTTGTTTTTGCATGGACCAAAGTGACGTGCATTTAAGAAGACATGAGAGAAAAATAAACTAGTAGGACACAACAAGCAAGAGTATGTTGGAGGCCGCCTGGTCTGAACTGTAGCAAGAGGGTCCACTGATTTAAATGACTTAATAACGAGTGGGGGGGGTCGGAGAGAGAGAGAGAGAGAGAGAGAGAGAGAGAGAGAGAGAGAGAGAGAGAGAGAGAGAGAGAGAGAGAGAGAGACAGAGAGACAGACAGACAGACAGACAGACAGACAGACAGACAGACAGACAGACAGACAGTGGGCTCTTACGATCTTCTCGTAGTACTCGCGCCGGCGCTCGCCACGTCGCTTGTAGTCGACCATCATACCACGAAGCTTGCGCTCGTGTTTTCTGGCCTCCTGCCACATGACGGCGCCGCTGGGGGTGGGGGCGCGGCGGGGCACGGTTGCTGCAGACAGAAAGGGGAGGAGCCGGGAGGAGGAAGAGAGACACAGCACCATCAGCAGAGCAACGAGGTAGAGGAAGGACAGAGAAGGGTGCGAAGGCCCTGAAGACTGATCCAGCTCAACGTGGGAGAGACTGGGGTCGTTCTGGGGGTTCAGCACGCTGCCTGGGGACTGTTGGAGTCTGCCTGGTTGAAGCTTCATGAATGTGTTTTCCGTCAAAACGTAGAACAAGTGACATGTGCCCTCAATTAGACAACAAACATGGTTGGGTTCCTCTGTTAGGCTTTGTGTATCTAGTACTGTTCTTGTTCTCACCATCCCTCAAATAAACCACTTGCTAACAAAGCAGGACCGGTCCTTCGACATATTGGTTTTCAATACACAGAAATTATTATTTTTGCTGTACATATAAATCAAACAACAAAATAACAGGCATGATAATACAGATCCCCAAATATGTATTTTTTCCAATCATACAACACACTTTAATAATTAGTTTATCAAGTGTAAAATATCTGTGTTTGTGTGAACTCTGAACTAGCTCTTGTGAACCAGCTGTTCATATCAACTTGTGTAGTAGGGAAAAAAATGCAAGAAAAAGTATTTTATACTAGTAAATAGTTCTCCAACTTCCAATTCTTGACAGCAATATAAATATATGATTGATTGGTAGGTGGGTAGTTTGTTGACACGTTTGTAAGTTGTATTACATTTGTTGTGTTGGATGGTATGTATTCACCCCGCACAGCCACAACAGCAGTGATAGCTGATAATGCAACGGGAAGCATTAAGCTAATTCCTACTTTAAACCACATTCCCATTGGATCGCGATCAGCCACCTAGCTGTACCCCTGCCATGGCCGTAGTTGATTAAAATAGTCCTCAAAGGCACTGCCCTAAATGTCATTGGCTGAACACAATATTGTTAGCTTAGCTTGTTCACGCAAGCCCTGCTAACACTAACCAGCTGTTTATTTTAGTCATAACTTCTTACATTCAATAACACATCGAGGCTTCATTCGGGGCTGAAATAAAACAAACCAGTTGTGCATTTCACGCAGTTTAGCTACACTGACACAATACGGTAATGCGATGACATCCTCTGCATTGCTGCCTAGCATCTAGCTAACAGCCAGAAGCTAACGACTGCACATGGGCCTCTGCAGCTATCATTAGCCTGCTAGCATTAGCCAACTGGCGTTAGCCGGCTAGCTTCCAAGGGAGCTGGAATGACTTATGATCCCTAACGTTGATCTCACTCTTTGCAAAACATACAACACGCATGCAGAGGGTCGCGTCTCACTCCCGCGGTTACCTGTTGTTGTGGACCACCAACAGAAACTTGGGTTATACTGCGCTGTTTCGGCCGACTCTGAGCCGACTCCGGTCACACCTCCTCGGTCTGCTGTGCTGCTGGTCGGTGGGAGGGCAGCGCTGTGGGACCAGTATGAACCACCACCGTGGAGGACTACCGTGGGACCAGAACCAGTGAGCCCAGTGGGTTCTGGAAAATGCAACCGAGATGTATGTAGTAAGAGCCGTAGGATGGGAAATAGTGAGTGATAGAAGGAAAAAGGGTTTATTGGCTTAAAGAAAAATACAAACACACACACACACACACACACACACACACACACACACACACACACACACACACACACACACACACACACACACACACACACACACACACACATATATATTGACAATAACAATACAAAAATATATATAAATTGTTTTGATATTGTTATTCCTATTTTGGTATTATTATTATTATTGTTATTATCATATAGACAGAGGACGAGGAAATGAATACATTCGTTTATTACAATTTCAACATAGCAAAACTTGGTTCAATATAATGGGATCATCAGCTAAACTGTTAACTCAAATGTGATTTCATCAATCGATTACTCATTACATTATCACTTATATTTGTAATACTAACTGCGACCAGAAGATGGCAGTGTTGACCAGATACCGATTATCTTGAGCTCCCAAAATTCAATAACCGAAATATGGAATCAACACCCCCAGCCAAATTAACAACTAAATCAAATTACGTCTAAATTAAGAAACCAGATTCAATTAGATGGTTTCTAAACAGCTTGGCTTCTCTTCTCTCCAAGATGTATGAAGGTAGCCCAATATGCATGGCAGAGAGAGGTAGACAGAATGCGTGAGAGGTTTGGCATCTTGAATAATATCTGGGTACTATTACTTTACATTTCATTATGATATAGGATACAAGTATCACACACACACACACACACACACACACACACACACACACACACACACACACACACACACACACACACACACACACACACACACACACACACACACACCACACACTCTGTTTATTCATTGGTAATAAATATCTTTAATGCATGTTTTTAAGGATATTTTATTTGCAAGATATTCCCCAGAGAACCATTATTTATATTCTCGTAAAAAAACATGTAGGTCTATGTAAAGTTCGACCTTGTATCTGTCTACTGAATGTCTTCTCTCCTACGGTGAGAGATCTTTGGAGGAATGATCAGGGAATCCTCTTCAACCTCTGTCTGCTCCTCCTATTGGTGGAGGAACCCAGCCCCCCCACTGGACTCTGACCGTGACCCCAAGGTCAAATCAGGAGGGAGCCATCTTTGGATCATCACAAACACCTCGACGAAGGCTATTCTGGCTTAAAAGGGGCCTTGAAGAGGATCATCAAATATATATTGAGCACATGTTGTTTAGATCATCGATCCGAGTCCTGAAACACGAACCTGGACCTCTGCCGGTCTCTGCACTCTCACAACCTCTCTCCCCCATCCTGAGGGATGAGGCAGGTGTAGAGGTTGTGTAACACTCTGTTGTGCGTGCGTGTGTGCGTGTGTGCATGCGTGTGTGTTCCTTGACTCATGCTTCCTACATTTCCTTCGGTCCGGGCGGGCGACAGGAAACCCATGCTGGAAATGTTCCTGTCCAGCATGTCAGTCGCCGGGCAGACCATAGGTCACGTTTGTTAGACCCATTTGCTTGTCCGCTGTCACCGCCGCGACCTTACCCTCACTTTCTATCGCTCTGACACGCTATCTCACTTCCTTTCCCATACTGCCCGTTATTGTTGTCAGGTAAACATCTTCCCTTAAAACACAAAAATAACCATTTGTTCCTCCTTACGTTCGGGTGACCACCGCTTCCTCAAAGGGCCCGGAAGCCCCTGGTATCGGCTCTGTCTGGGGGCCGCCAACCCTTCAGTTGGCCCCTGGAGGTTGTGTACATGTCAGGGGAGATACGGCGAGTGGCTGTGTGTGTGTTTATCTATAGAGGGAGACTGCAGTGACACATTGAGTCAATGAAGTGGAGTTCTGCTCAGACTCAACATGGCCAAGAGCTATATGAACCTCTGGCTGAGGGAGAACACGAGGGCACGCATTCACACACTCACTGGATACCTTATGAACACGCACACACTGACACACACACACACAAGCGCGCACACACACACGCGCACACACGCACCGACAGACACATTCACGCATACACCAACACACACACACACACACACACACACACACACACGCAGACACACACGCACGCACTCACATACACACACACGCACAGACAGGCACATTCACGCATGCAGCAACACACACACATACGCAGACACACACGCACGCACTCACATACACACACACACACGCACACATGCACATACACACACACACACACGCAAAAGCATACACACAGGCTGATTAGAAAGAGATTTAGCTGGTAAATGCACTTTTATTACATTCCACATCTGCTTGCAGGTCCGATGTTTGCAAGAGAGGACAACTAGGCCAACAGTGACCAAACCACGGTAACAAATAAGGCGCAATATGTACAATATATTTATATACAACAAAGATACACGCATGGTATGAAAAAAACATACATCTTAATGTACAGCTGTAATATTACAGATGTGAAACAGGCAACAGTGTATATTTAAATGAACTAATCCTGGGATTAAATGTGTTTTGGTTGGACCAGGGGTAGGTCTCTTCTTCTGACGGGTACAACGATCATCTGTTTTTCTTTTGTTGTTTTAAATTGAAAAAGATTGAAAGGGTAGTTCGTTAAAAACTGTGAATAACTGCTCCATATGAAGCCTTCTTTTCGTTTTTCTTTACCGTCGCTCTTTCTCACTTTCCATCTCTCACGATGTCACTTCTGTTTTCTTTCTTTCTTTTTTCTCTCTCTCTCTCTCGCTCTCTCTCTCTCTCTCTCACTCTCTTTTCTCTCTCACACACACACACACACACACACACACACACACACACACACACACACACACACACACACACACACACACACACACAGTAATAGCACAGATGAGCGCAAGGTTTAAATAACTGCATCCAAACATTCATTGGCATAAGGAGACTTCTGTGTTGAAGAGTGCTGAGACAGAGAGAGAGAGAGAGAGAGAGAGAGAGAGAGAGAGAGAGAGAGAGAGAGAGAGAGAGAGAGAGAGAGAGAGAGAGAGACCGAGAGACAGAGAGAGAGAGAGAGAGAGAGAGAGACAGCAATAGAGAGAGAGAGAGAGAGAGAGAGAGAGAGAGAGACACAGCGAGAGAGAGAGAGAGAGAGAGAGAGAGAGAGAGAGAGATAGAGAGAGAGAGACACAGCGAGAGAGAGAGAGAGAGAGAGAGAGAGAGAGAGAGAGAGAGAGAGAGAGAGAGAGAGAGAGAGCGGGGTCTCAGCGACGCCCTGCTTCAGTTCCCAGGACTCTGTATTCCCCTTGAGAACCGTGAGCACATGACTCACTCACACAGCTGCGGCGCCCAAGGCTAGCTCCTAGCTCCTCCCTCAGCTAGCTCCTCAGCTAGCTCCTCAGCTAGCTCCCCACCTAGCTCCCCAGCAAGCTCCTCAGCTAGCTCCCCAGCTAGCTCCCTAGCTAGCTCCTCAGCCCCATGCTAAGGGAGAACCTCCCCAGCCTCCCTCCCCTCCCCAGAGCGCCGGTGGAGCTCCTCCACTCGGGCTTTAAGACAACGTTAAGGTAAGGCTGGGTCTGTCCTGAGGGGCCCCCTCACAGGGGCCCTCTCACAGGGGCCCCTCACAGCAGGGTCCCCTCAACCAGCGAGTCTGGCGGCCAATCAGCAGGCCGGAGTGCAACAGGGGACATAGTGTAAAAAACATCAACAACAACAACAACAACCGTAAAATAACTCCTGAAGTCCTGAAGGTGCGGAGTTTGAAGCTCAGGACCCGCTGGGGGGGTCCTGGGGGGGTCAGACCTCCTGGGGGTTCAGACCTCCTGGGGGTTCAGACCTCCTGGGGGGTCTCTGTGGTCCTGGGGGGTCCTGGGGGGTCCTGGGGGGTCAGACCTCCTGGGGGGGCTCTGTGGTCCTGGGGGGTCAGACCTCCTGGGCGGTCAGACCTCCTGGGGGGGGTCAGACCTCCCGGGGGGGCTCTGTGGTCCTGGGGGGGGTAAGACCTCCTGGGGGGGCTCTGTGGTCCTGGGGGGGGTCAGACCTCCTGGGGGGTCTGTGGTCCTGGGGGGTCAGTCCTCCTGGGGGGGTCCTGGGGGGTCAGTCCTCCTGGAGGGTCAGTCCTCCTGGGGGGGTCAGACCTCCTGGGGGGGCTCTGTGGTCCTGGGGGGGGGTCAGACCTCCTGGGGGGGTCTGTGGTCCTGGGGGGTCAGTCCTCCTGGGGGGTCAGTCCTCCTGGGGGGTCAGTCCTCCTGGGGGGGGTCCTGGGGCATAAGTCCTCCTGGGGGGGTCAGACCTCCTGGGGGGGCTCTGTGGTCCTGGGGGGGTCAGACCTCCTGGGGGGTCAGACCTCCCGGGGGGGCTCTGTGGTCCTGGGGGGGGGGGGGTCAGACCTCCCGGGGGGGCTCTGTGGTCCTGGGGGGGCTCTGTGGTCCTGGGGGGGGTCAGACCTCCTGGGGGGGCTCTGTGGTCCTGGGGGGGGGGGGTCAGACCTCCCGGGGGGGCTCTGTGGTCCTGGGGGGCTCTGTGGTCCTGGGGGGGGTCAGACCTCCTGGGGGGGCTCTGTGGTCCTGGGGGGGCTCTGTGGTCCTGGGGGGTCAGACCTCCTGGGGGGGCTCTGTGTAGTGGAAGCGGTTCAGCTTCTCCCTCTCCAGGTTGGAGATGTCCTGCTTGGGGGCGTGGGGGGCGGCCGGCTTCAGGGCGGGCGAGGCCCGGGGGGGGGCCGGCGAGGGGGGGGGGCGGCGTGAGCTCGATCTCCTCGTGGCGGCAGCCCGGGCGGGGCGCGGGGGCGGAGCCGGGCGGGGGCGGCGGCGGCAGCAGGGGGAAGGGCCGGTCCAGGTTGCGGATCAGCGTGACCAGCTCCCGCTGGTTGTTGAAGGCCCCCGGGGTGGGCGGGGCCGCGGCCTGCGTCTGCTTCCTCTTCCTGCGGCGGTGGAGGCGGGACAAGAGGAAGGCGCAGGCGCTGCAGCAGCACACGGTGACCAGCGCCGACACGCCCACCAGAGCCAGGTAGAAGGTCAGCCCCCCGCCCTGCACCGAGTCGGAGATAGCACCTGGAGGGGGAGGGGGGGGGGAGGGGGGGAGGGGAGGGGGGAGGGGGGAGAGGGAGAGAGAGCGGGGGAGAGGGAGGGGAGGGAGAGAGAGGGAGAGAGAGAGGGGAGGGAGAGAGAGAGAGAGAGAGAGAGAGAGAGAGAGAGAGAGGGGAGGGAGAGAGAGAGGGGGGGAGAGGGAGAGAGGGAGGGAGTGAGAGAGGGGAGAGAGAGAGAGGGGAGGGAGGGAGGGAGGGGGAGGGAAAGGGGGAGGGGGAGAGGGGAGAGAGAGAGAGAGAGGAGGGAGGGAGGGGAGGGGAAGGTGAGGGGAGAGAGGGGGGGAGGGAGGGAGGGGAGGGGGGAGGGGAGGGAGAGGGAGAGAGAGAGACCAAATAATAACATACAAGCACAAAGGCAAGTAAAACACACACATTCACACACACACACCAATTCTGTGTCATATTGTTTCTCTCTATCCATCTATATTACCTGGACAATGCTGACCAATGCAAGGGTCCATGAGACTGAGGCATTTGTTGGCGTAAAACCCATCTGGACAGCCGCACAGAAACCTGCCGTCCACGCTGCTGCAGGGCGCCCCCTGGTGGCACGGGTTGGGACTGCACAGGTCTATCGCTACCTGGAACAGAGAGAACGAACACACCATCAATCATCAGACCCGTTCTCATGTCGTTACGGCTTTCAGGTCCATGCATCACTGTTGGATGGGAGTGACGGTTGGTCTAATCATGGTCCAGGGGCTGTTTGGTTGATTAATGACCGGTGAACAAAATGCACGTATATCCAACCGGTGAACCTCAACAACAGAATCAAGAACAACAAAATAGTGTATTTCAAGGTATCAATTGCAATGTTAGTGGTAAATGGACTACATTTATACAGCGCTCTTCTAACCGGTGGCCACTCAAAGCGCTTTACAGTACTGCCTTACATTCACCCATTCATACACTCATTCACGGCGGTATCAGCCACGCATGGCTGTCGAGAGGAGTTAAGGGTTGGGTGCCTTGCTCAGGGACACCTAGAGACTCAGCTAGGAGGAGCCGGGGATCGAACTAACAACCTTCTGGTGGCCAGCAATCCCGCTCTGCCTCCTGAGCCACATGCCGCCTTGGTAATCACCTCTTGCACATCACTAACCCCACTGGAGGATGTCTTTAAGCACACCCACCTCGCAGAAGGACCCTGAGTACCCCAGCGGGCAGAGGCAGCTGGTGGCCTGGTCGTCTCTCTCCACACACTGCCCTCCGTTCAGACAGGGGGCGCTGTCACAGGCACCGGCCGCAGTCTGGCAGAACTTCCCAGAGAAACCAGTCTGGCACACACAATTGGATCCCGAAACCAGGTCCTACGGTGGGAAGGTAGCAGATTAGATAGGGATGCTATGACGACAATATATAACAATCTATAACAAATAGATACACACACACACATATATATATATATATATATATATATATATATATATATATATATATATATATATATATATATATATATATATATATATATTTAAGCAATAGATCACGCCAGGCTGTGGTATGTGCTCATTATACCACTGTTAAGGGGCGTTGTCCGGCCCCGACGCGCAGCGGAGGGCCGGCGACCCCCTTCACAGTGGTATAATGAGCTCATACCACTGACTGAAGTGCTATTGTTTTTATACAACGGTTACTGTTATGGCGAAACGAAAGTCATAGACACACTACATTTAAAAAGAAACCAAGAAAGTCAAATTAGCCATTTTATTAAAGAATACAAAAAAGTAGTCCCTCCTGGCTGCCGCTATGCATCGACGGTCGCTATGCAACACACTTTAGCGTCCCTCCGAGAGAAGGCTCCGATAGAGCGGTTCGCCGGCAATTTATCCTTTACAGTAGAAGGCAGATGACATTGAGGATGATTAGGATGAGGAGGAGGAGGACGAAGATGATGATGACGATGATGATGACCATCATGATGGGGTCAAATGCTGGACATTAAAGAGTAAGGATCTGCTAAACCTGCTAAAGGATCTCCACAAGGGCCTTTAAATATCATAAACACTTAATCCAAATTAATTCTGATATTAGATGCGTGCATGTTTCTGTTCTTCTAATACCGTATATGTATAGTATGGTGTACACTATGAGTAGCTAGAGTTCAACTCCAATGATGTTATTCATGCAGCAAGAATTTAAGTTGCTCAGAATTGTCAGGACAAAGAATGCTTGTATTTCGAGAATCATCGCCCAAGGCGACACCTTTTCATTACTTTTAATCGATAGCGAGACAGATTAATGCTCCTCCTAAATCACCAGGACGGGCAGAAGTCGAGACATGAACAAAGAAAACAAGCCGAGATGTGGAGACAGCGGTACCGACGTAACAAACCACTGGGGTTTATTTTGCGTTCAGATCGCTGGGAACTATGGGGAAACATTTTCATGACAGTTGCCCAGTTGGTGATGTATTGTTTACTACTGGCGTGCATGAACAAGCAGGAACAGGAAAGTTTTACTCAATATAAAATAATCAACCATCATATCACATACTTTACTAACGATTGATGTTGTAACCGTATTTTGGCATCGACTTTGCTCAGTTTTAAACGTTGTGTGTACTGGTAAACCAGCTCTAGATAAGGGCAAGTTTAGCCTTCCACAAAGTGGCAATACTGTATGTGCTTCTCATAAATGAAGTAGGTGATAATAGTAGGTGATAGGCATCAAGGAAATAAAGACATGCAAACTTGAAACTGATCCTACTCAATTCTGTTTACTTCTGACTCCCGGTTTTTCTGGTTTTTATCCGATAAAAAAACGCTGCTGTGAAGAATTGTTGTATTCCGAACGCAATGCACATGAAGGGTCGCTTTCTGGAACAGGCGTCAGCGTGAGCGTCGTCACTGGGGAGGCGTCCAGGACAATGAACGCACCTTAAGACTCAGGAGGGGGGGGGGGGGGGTTACCTGGCATTGCCCGCCGTTCAGACACTGGCCCCGACAGCTGCTGTTGTCTGGAGAGGACAGAGGCAGCGTTAACGCACACAGGTCTACCCTGAACACAGTGTCCTGTCCTCATCCGGGAGGACGATGCGTCGAGGGCCATAAGGACTTTTAATGTCCTCAGTGGCTCTGTGTGGAAGAGGTAGGCTGGTGAGTCTGCAGGTTATCAGGTTGCCCTTAGTGTTAGCGTATCTCTTCCCTGTCTTCGTCGAAACTGGTGATGATTGATGGGGTTAGTTAGGGCCACAAAATAAACTACTGCGCAAGGGCCCCGGGGAGAGTGCTGCTCAGACACAATCTGTGAGGTGCTTCATCTTTCACCTGCCGACCAACCTATTCATTCCCCTTCTCTTCACTCCTCTCCACTCCTCTTTCTCTCCCCTTTCCTCTCCTCTGCTCCCATATACTCTGCTCCTCCCCTCTCCTCCTCCCCTCTCCTCTTCTCCTCTTCTCCTCTCCTCCTCCTCCTGTCTCCTCCCCTCTCCTCCTCTCCTCTCCTCCCCTCTCATCTCCTCTCCTCTCCTCCCCCTGTCTCTCCCCCCCTCCCCCTGTCTCTCCCTCCCTCCCTTTTACTCACTTATGTCACAGTTGGCTCCCGACCAACCAGGAAGGCAGTCACACAGGTATCCTCCAATCAGGTTGCGGCAGGAACGAGCATGAACACAAATGCCTACTTCACATTCATTGGTGTCTGTGGGAAAAAAAGGAAAAGGTAATTGGAAATACAGATTCTTCAACATGATTCATACGCTGGGAAACGGTGTTATTATTACAGGGAAATGTATTATTCATGCCAAAACCAGAGCTTATTCAAATGATAAACGCTCCTTCATAGATAGCTGTGACACACGGCTTACAATGTCAAGAAAAAACTATTCAAGACTGGATTCTGGTGGAATCACATTCCTCTAATTTGGTTTAAAATATAATTAGTCTGATTAATTATGATAAAATGATATTATGATGACTAACGCAGACAGCGTCTTCCTCATAGAAACACGTCCCTGGTTCTCTGACAGTGTGGGGGCTCTGTGTGTTTTGGGGTCCCCGGTTCTCTGACAGTGTTGGGGCTCTGTGTCTTTTGGGGTCCCTGGTTCTCTGACAGTGTCGCGGCTCTGTGTGTTTTGGGGTCCCTGGTTCTCTGACAGTGTTGGGGCTCTGTGTGTTTTGGGGTCCCTTGTTCTCTGACAGTGTCGGGGGCTCTGTGTGTTTTGGGGTCCCTGGTTCTCTGACAGTGTCGGGGCTCTGTGTGTTTTGGGGTCCCTGGTTCTCTGACAGTGTCGGGGCTCTGTGTGTTTTGGGGTCCCTGGTTCTCTGACAGTGTCGGGGCTCTGTGTGTTTTGGGGTCCCTGGTTCTCTGACAGTGTGGGGGCTCTGTGTGTTTTGGGGTCCCTGGTTCTCTCACAGTGTGGGGGCTCTGTGTGTTTTGGGGTCCCTGGTTCTCTCACAGTGTTGGGGCTCTGTGTGTTTTGGGGTCCCTGGTTCTCTGACAGTGTGGGGGCTCTGTGTGTTTTGGGGTCCCTTGTTCTCTGACAGTGTCGCGGCTCTGTGTGTTTTGGGGTCCCTGGTTCTCTGACAGTGTCGGGGCTCTGTGTGTTTTGGGGTCCCTGGTTCTCTGACAGTGTCGGGGCTCTGTGTGTTTTAGGGTCCCTGGTTCTCTGACAGTGTGGGGGCTCTGTGGGTTTTGGGGTTCGTGTTTTCCGGTCGGAGCGTCGGACAGAAGCTGTGAGGACAACAGCCTTGGAGAGGGGACCTCCAGAGGAGCGCCGTAACGCTACACCTCGTGGGCGAGCCTCCCACACCGTCCCATTCAGAGAACCCCCCCCCCTTTCCCCTGAGAGGGAGGGCCATTCAGAGCCACGGGGGGGGAGGACCAAACGACTCCCCCGACCGAGCTGAAGGAGGAGGAAGCAGCCCTACTTTACGGCTAATGCAAACCTTGTTAGCAGCACCGGGGGGCCATTAAGGTTAATACACTGGGCGGTGTGGGGAGGGGAGGGGGGGGGGGGGGGGGGGAGGGGGGGGGGGGGGAGAGAAGGGGAGATAGGGGAGG
>NC_044063.1:2181195-2186195 GCF_902167405.1 Gadus morhua
TCTCTCTCTCTCTCTCTCTCTCTCTCTCTCTCTCTCTCTCTCTCTCTCTCTCTCTCTCTCTCTCTCTCTCTCTCTCTCTCTCTCTCTCTCTCTCTCTCAGGCCGTGCGACCCGCGGCCTCAGCCCGTCAGAGGTCACATCGTTTGCATCGCCGTCCCGCTTTGCATGTGGAACTCGCTGCCCTCCTGGTCCAGAGACACGGAGAGCAGGCTGTCCCTGGAGAGAGACCCCGGCTCGTTTGAACTCCGTCTCTTTTCAGGTAATCTCGGGCGGTTTGTATCCGTCACCATGGAAACCACAGGGGGCAGGGCGATCGTTGGCTGAGCGGGTTTCTACTTCCTGCTCGCCGGTCGACGGCGGCTGACCTCAGCGCCCCGGCTCCGCCCTGAGATGCAAAAGACGAACCGGAATCAGCCGGTGCTGCTGCCGGCGGCGGACACGAAACCCTGCCGAGCGCCGGGTCAGCGTGGCGCGTGATTGGCTGCTCCCGCCCTCTGCTTCCTGGTCTCTTTGTCGCTGTATGCTAATGAGCACCTGGGTGCTTATCAATGCATGAAGGCTGATTGATTTGAAGGATGACTTCCTCTAACCCGACGGGGTATGAATGTTCCACCAGAGGGCCGAGTGCAGACTAATTTGATTATTGGAGCTGATCAGCTGTGATCGGTGGGCTTGGTCACGCCATTCAACTCTGTCCATCCAGGACGTTAAGAACACGCCTTTGTATGACAAGAACCACGGGAAGGTGTTGGTACGCACGCACACACACCCGCGCGCACACACACACACCGAACACACACACACACACACACACACACACAACAGAAACACACACACCAGAAACACACACACACACACACCACATTCACATACACACCGAATAAACACACACACACACCACACACACGCACACACACATACACACACCAGAAACACACACACACACACACACCAAACACAGACACACACACCAATGCATGCCCTGCCTCCCGGAGAACACAACACGATACCAAATCGTGGCGTGCCCAATGAGCCCTCTTCCAATCCCTCTCCTCTCCGTGTGATTCTATTGCTCCTCTCACAAAGCTGTTTGTCACACTGACCGTAACAGAAGACAGGCTCCTAGCTTCCCTCCTCACACTCCCCGGCAGGGGCGATGGGAAACATCAGAGGCGGACTGAACTGACGATGATGAGAAACGAGCATCAGCTCAGTCCATTCATGTGTTCCTATCTGATATCCCTGTGGACACGCTTGTGTGTGTGTGACTGAAGGGGACACGGTCTGAGTATTGATCAGCAGTCTCTATAATGAGGTCCTAATCACAGTTGTTCCGATAACAGTATAGGTGAGTACGCAAGTCTATGCGCCGCGCCGAGACCATCGACTCGCTCTTTTACTACGCAGGCCGAGAACATCATATGCCCTACGGTGTTGTGCTTTGTTCGTTACCGATCGGAGGGGGAAAGTCAGAATGGGAAACACGTTGTCTCCGAACTACGTGCGGTCATGACACCAAGTCGGAAAAACATGGATGCTCACGCTGAACTACAAGAATACAAATGCATTATTATATTTATAGATTATAAATGTTAACGATCTGGTTCGGAAAACAAATTCGGTAACAGTAAGTGAAGCGACTTTGCATTTCTTTCATTGTAAGAAAACCCGTCAATAAGAACAAGTAATATTAGCAGTTACAACGCAAGATGTTGTGTCGGTATAAACCGGTATCGGCCGATACTCAAGTTCAGGAATCGGAATCGGTATCGGGAAGGGAAAAATGGAATCGGAACATGTCTAGATAAACAGCCTCGTTTGGAACAGACCGGGCACTCTCTTTACAGCGCGCTGCGTTTCCTCCTCCTTCCCCACGGACTCATCAGGCGAGAGCATGACCTCACAGCTAGGAGTCCTTTCATCTTCCTCATCACGGAGAGCCCTCTGGATCCGGCATACCAGGACCGATCTGGGATGAGAACGAGGACTTTATGGAAATCAGGCCAAAGCCTTCAGCCGATCCGCCGATCTCAGAGTCTCCCGAGACTCGAACCCGGTTCCCAGGCCTCCCCCCCGATGCCCCGATTAGAAGCAGATGTACCGGACCCCTGGATGTAAGCCCCCTGTCATGCCATGGACCGGGGGGTGGGGGGGGGGGGGGGGGGGGGGGGCGAAGGAGACAGATGTGCGGACCACAGACAGACAGACCGGAGACGGTACGCCGCGGTTCAGCTGCTAGGAGGAACACAGCCGCCCCCCCCCCAATAAACACCACACACACATCACAGGAACACGCAGTACCCAGCCGATCCACGCCCCCCCCTCCCAGGAGGCTGGGGGAGACAGAGGCCAGGGGGGGGGGGGGGGAGAGTGAGAGCTCACCTTTACCCGTAATGACTCACCCATTCATCCCGTCACCGGGGGCAACCGGGGATCACATCCACGCTGAGCCCCCCCGCCCCTCCCCCACGGCGCCTCCCAGATAATGAGTGTTTCGGGGGCTGAGCCCCCCCGCTGTGTGTTGTCCCCCCCCCCCCCCCCCCCCCCCCCCCCCCCCCCCGGTGTGATGGTCTGGTCCATGTTGCGGCCCGACCCTGAAGCTGATCCACGTACAGGCTCCCTACACCGGAGGACTCCACACACTCATGCATGCTGTGCTCTCACACACATGCACACACGCACACAGGTACACACACACACGCGCGCGGCCGCGCACACGTGCACGCATGCCCCCACACACACACATCGATACATACACAATCATACAGACACACATACACACACGCACGCAAGAATGACACATTACACACAAACCGATGTATTTGTGCATGGGAAGTAAACAAAGAACAAAGGCGGGAGATAAGGGAGGATAATTGGAAGAGGGTCGCATCATGGGGCTCAGAGCACTGATGCTGATCTGCAGAGGAAACAAACTCAATGTGGTGTGGGTGTGCGTGTGTGTGTGTGCCTGCGTGTGTGTGTGCGTGTGTGTGTGCGTGCGTGTGTGTGTGCGTGCGTGTGTTGTGTGTCGTGCCTGTGTTCTCTCCTCTACCAGCCTTCGTGCGTGCGTGCGTGCATGTGTGTGTGTTGTGTCTGTGCTCTCTGCTCTCTCAGCATGTGTGTGTGTGTGCCCAAGCTGTCGCAGACGTTCAAAGGTCTTGCCAGGGGCGTTTCATTCCAGGACGCACAAGTCCATTCCGTGAGTCTTCGACGGGCTTTGCGCGTTATTAAAACCACGGTTACGGTGCAACATGAACGTAATTACAACCATAGGGTCTCCTCTGATCCCCGTAAGACCCTCATAATGACATGTCATCACCGCACCGACGGGAGGTCGCTGAGTGTGTACTGAGGCTGAGCACGGCAAACCAGACACACATCCAGACCTGGTTCAATACATAACCCAGAGATAATCCCACGAGATCAACGGTGGAAGAGATAACACACCAGGGGAGACATGAGCCGGCGTATCCAGACGCACGGCCCTGAGAGGTCGTTCTCAAAACACGTCATTCTGTAACTGGATGGGTAAACGCGCGCTCATTGTAGGGAGATGGATCCAGGCCAACGAAGGTCTGATGAAGGCCTGACGGTAAGGCCCCAGCAGACGGAGACGAGCCCTGCAGGACGGGGCGCACCGAGGCGCTACCGCTAACGACGCTCCGTCCTACAGGGAGGCTCCCAGCCTCGTCGTCTCCCCCTACAGCCCGGGAAGGCCTCCCCAGCCCGGGTCCACTCACCACCAGCCCCCCAGAGAGGCCCGGGGGCCGACACTAACCCCCACTGGGTTCACAGGGAGGACCCCCCCTGCCTCCACCCTCTCAGCCCAGCCGTGGTTCTCCTAGCGAGGCCTCAGCGCCCCTCTGCTGCCACACTGCTCCAGCCGCTGGCACTTCTACTGGTCATCTTTCTTCCTCTACTTCCTGTCTGTGTGTGTGTGTGTGTGTGTGTGTGTGTGTGTGTGTGTGTGTGTGTGTGTGTGTGTGTGTGTGTGTGTGTGTGTGTGTGTGTGTGTGTGTGTGTGTGTGTGGGGGGGGATTGAGAGCTGCAGGAAAGGGCGAAGGCTGGTATCTGGTTATTGACCGCCGTGTGTATTTTAGGAACCCGTTGTTGTTTTCGCTTGTTTGCTCTGAATAGGTCCGGGCTCCGGAGAGCGGCGGGGAAATGTCACGTTATTGATTCTGAGGAAGGGCGGGGCCGGGGAGGGAGAGCGAAACCAGCCTAGAGTGGAAATGGATGCACGGGTGGATGGATGGAAGACGTTCCCCTCTGCAGTCGAGACACGTACCATCTAGTGTTAACATGGCACGACCCATCCTCGCCCACTTACTGGCGCGTTGACGTGAAAGGCCGCAGCCCGCATCGGCTCTGATCCGGCGATACCGGCGCCGCTGCTCAACTCCACCCCGCCCAGTGTGTGATGCCCGCGGGGTCTCTGCTACTCACCGGCCACGCGTACTTGAAGGGAATCACGATGTGCCCGTTAGTCCCTTCCAGTCCTCCTCCTCCTCCTCCTCCTCCTCCTCCTCCTCCATCGTGCCCGTGGTGGCGCAGCGTCTGGGAGTTCCCGCCCAGCACCCCGGTGCCGCCCGACCCGAAGGTGCAGGTCCCGGTGGGGGAGACCCGGGACTGGTACTCCTTGAGGCAGGCCCTGAAGAAGGTGTCACAGGGGTCCCGGGGCGAGCAGCGCTGCCCCCCGCTGGCCGGGAGGTCGCAGCACTCTCCGCTCTGAAGCAGGCCCCCGGCGTTCTGGAAGTGGCGGATCTGCAGCTCGAAGAGACCCACCGCCCGGACCACCTGGGGAGAGGGGAGGGGGGAGGAGGGAGGGAGGGAGGAGGGGAGGGAGGGAGGGGGAGAGGGAGGGGGGAGGAGGGAGGAAGGGAGGGAGGGAGGGGGAGAGGAGGGGAGGAAGGGAGGGGGAAAGGAGGGAGAGGCATAGAGGAGGGAGGGAGAAGGGAGGGGAGAGGGGAGGGGGAGAGGAAGGGAGGGGGAGAGAGGAGG